>NW_009605492.1:0-11419 GCF_000690535.1 Cariama cristata | reverse complement strand
AAAAGCTTATATTTCTTTCCTCCTTCTCTGGTGACTGACAGAAAATGTATGCTCCCTTCCTTCTCCTCCTGATCTGCTTAACGGGCAACTGAGACACAGATCTTTCTTTGCTCCCAGTTATACGGAAGGTGTACAAACTGATCCAGTCTATTTTCTCCACTGCTTGTTCATACAGGTGAAAAATGGGGTGAGTGGAGTGTATACTCGTCTTGCTTCTTTTATGTATAGCTTGAGAAAGGAGGAACTGTAGTACATCTTCGAGGAGTTGTGCGAATTGCAGTCTATTAAGTCTGACACTGGAAGTTTGTCCAGAACTAAGGTAGCTGGAAGGAGCCATGTTTTAGTCATTGCCACCTTGCTAGATCAGTATCTGTCTGCTGATCTTTCCCAAATACAGCGTTTGTGAATACCAGTCTCACACTAAACAAGCTTGTAGTCAAGAGAACATTTGAAAAAAAAAAGTATTAATAAATCACTAAGGTCAGTTTACCTTAAGTTCAAGTTACTTGGTGACCAGTTCAGAGCAAACCAAATGAAGTGATTCTTCATGCAGTCTGTGTGATATGAAGCTGTGGAACTCCTAACTCCAAATTCTTTGCATACCAGAAGTTTATATGGGTTCAGTGGAGGCTCAAAAATGTCATAAAGAAGAATCTATTTCTTGTTTAGTAAAACACATGGATCATGGCATTCCTAAGTGACAACATGGTGGAAGCTGAGGAAGTCTTAGTTGAAGTACCATAAATGTGTGTCCTACGTTCACATTGCCTCGTCATCTCCTTCTGAGAGACACTTCTGGACTAGATGGGCATTTTTTATTATCTAAAATGTCTATCCTTATGTTCTTCCTGCATTGGTCTTCAGCAAACTTGCAGAAAATACTCAATTCCCGTTGATTTTTAAAATGTTCTGGAGTACAGGTATCTCAGAAATTTTATTCATACTACATACATCTGATTTGTCTGAATCATGATTCACCTTACAATATTAGACAGACCTATAAATAAAACAGTAAAAACTTGCATTGGTAAGATCTTACCGTTAGGATATCAGAAACAAGTATTTAATAGAAAAAATATAGAATGTAGTCTTAGCTTCAGCTTGTCACATGCTTATCTCTTGAGTTGTTCTTCAGCCAGCAAAATTGGTAAATCATTGTTCAGAGTTCCCAGTGTTACCTGAGCTCAGAATATAACAATAGTTTTAGTGGCTCTCAGTTCTGTACCACTTAAGTATAAGCAATTCTTTCCAAATTCCCATCTGTTTCCCAATGCTGAGGCTGCAGTTTCAAGGTTGGCAATGGTGGTGTTTAGTTGCCATTGCCTTCAAGGGGTGTAGGTAGCCTTGATGAACCTCCCTGTAGGCAGACGTTTAGTGCAGCCAACTGTGAGTCCCACTGCAGATTTTTACTGGATTAGCCAGCCTCAGAACTATGTAAATCCTCTTTTCTGGGATCTGATGTCTTTGGTGCTTAAAGATGGTATCTCCTTGCTCCTATTCAGCCTTCTGGCAAACTGCTTCTTAACCGGCCTCAAGTGTTCCTTTATGCAGAGTTATCAATGCATTCTTTTTGATTGTGTACAGAATACTGATTATTCACATAATCACAGTTTCTCATATATTCCTTTGCTTTTCCATTGTACTTTTGGCATTTCCACTTTTTTCTACTCCCATCTGTTACGTCCAAATCGCCCTGTCATTATTTTGTAAACATAGCCCTTTCTGTAAATTAGCAGGTTCTGATACTGATGTCTTTTCCTATCTTATGATGTCTCCCAAACATGCTTGTCTCTAAAAATTAGTGTCTTCACAATGATTATGTTGTCTTGATAACTGTATAATTCCAGCAAAAATGGAAAAGATAATCTAAGTATTTAATTTTAAAATTTTAGCACCCATAATAGAAATCTTTATTAAAAGATTTTCGGTCTATTGACTTCTTCTGCATAATGCCTTTTAGTGAAGTACGTTGTTCTTGTAGTTTCATATATGACAGAAATAATTTTGATTTTGTTTTTTGAATTCTCTGTAATTTTATGGCAGTCTGTGAGAACATACAGTATAAATGTAATTGCTGTTAACCAATGAATTAAGGTATGCCAGATATATTTTATCATTAGAGTTTCTGGGCCACAAAATAAACATAGCTCAAGTAAGTGACTGCCAGGCATATGTTCTGTAATGTGGATCTCTGGAATTACAGAAATGGAGAAGGAGGTCTATTGGTTGGATATGGGCAAATTCTGCCATTTTCTATTCGTTGGTATTTCTTATGTACAGGTGACTTTCCTGTTAGTAATGCTTGTAAATTAAAAAAGGGAGAGTATTGATTAAAAATAAATTAAAATTTTTCATTATTGAAAACATCTAAAACACGCTCACCCATCTGAGTGGTAAGATACGGGTGAAAATAAATCAATACAACCTAAGTTACACACACCAGGGGAGAGATCCAAGCCTCCTAAGACAGTCTGTCTGAAAGCCAGAGGAGAGAGCTCAATGAACTTGTGAAGAGTCTCGGGGTTGAGCAAGGGGCGTTTTGGTGCACAAAGCCTATCTAGTGTGTCTGAATTTGTGCGCACTCTGGAGCGGAAGGCCCTGACTTGCAGTAGACATTTCTTTCCACTTGTGTTCCCGAGTGCTCTGATGCAGAGCATTAAGACATAAAAGAGCAAAGTTCTGCCGTTGGTGATGCTACCAACGGTGTCTTTTTATCGGTGGAGACAGTGAGAGCATCCTCACCCACCAGCCATGGTGTGCTCTGAAAAAGGGCTGAAGCTGTCTGTTGAAACTGTTAGCCAGAGTCCGAAGGCTAGCAGGAGGACAAGCGAAGGGAACATGAATTCATCCCAGTGACTGGGGAATAATCCTGAGATGTAGAAGCTGTTTGTCTAATCTCTACAGACTGAGAGGGGACTAGTAGTCTCTAAGCAAGCTCCCCAACTTATGGGCTATCATGCTAATGTGCTACTATATAGTATAAGAAACAAAAAAGTCATGATAATGCTTACTAAGTCTGTTATGAACCCTGTAATGCCACTGTAGTTTTCATTTAAATGTGTAAGTTAAATGTACTCTTATGAAACTCATTTCAATCTTGTGAAGAGGGAAAGAAAAATATGTGTAGACTGAAGTGGAGATATTCTTTTTTTGCATCACAAAACCTTTTCTTTTGGGGTATCTTATTTTCTAAGCTGCTTTTCATAAATCTGTGAGATACTTGAAGTAAATACAGTTTAAGAACAAATAGAGTAAGTTTGTTCTTTTATTAAAGCAGCCAGAAGATAAAACTAAAAGGAAAAAAAGAGGCAGTCTTCAGAGTCTGGAATATGTTATTAGGGTGTATGTATACCAGAATACTGTCTGAAACAGAAACTTGTTTATTAAAAAGGTTAGATGGTTACAAACAGCAAATTTCTCTTGTTTAAGTACCTGACTGGTAAATGAAAATTTCATTGATTTAGTTTAACAACTATTTTATGCTGTCAGATCCAAGCAGTCTTAACAGCTGTACTCCATCAATTCATGTACACAAAAATATTTTCATGTCATCAATTTATATTACTCAGTAGTGATCAAGAGCAACTTTGCAGATACATTAATGTAGAATAGATGAAAACAACGTATTATTAGGATTTACATGCGCCCACAGAGCGGTGTGGGTGGCACTGCACTGTGGAAGGTACCTCTCCAGCGTGGTAATTTTGGCTGTGACTTGTTTAAGTTGCTGTAAGGCAAACAGTGGTAACAGGGCAGACTGAAGCCTGATGTGCTTTTGGCTGCAATAGAAATGCTTTGGCACTGTAAGTAACGTAAAGCTAACAAACTTCTGACAGTCTCTACCTATCTCGTTAGTCCTTTAAAATAAAATTTTAGAGCTATGACTGAGAATACATGATGTAGCTGAATCGTAGCATTCAACAAAGCAAAATTATACTGCATGCTTTACAGCACCTGAACTTCACTTGGGAAAAAACATTCTCTTCTCTGAAAGGTACTTCACTTGCTTTGGAGAGCTCTGTTTTACAAAATACCATAATACTACGTAGACTCTAAAGGAAGAAGCAGAAAAGTGTCTAATTGCAGTAGCAAGAGACTGTGCCTACAGGTAAAAGTGTTCTCTGTATTGGAGCTGGAGTATTTTCAGAATTGCTTGTGTATTCCAGAGGCAGCGATGCTCCTCAGAGTGGTTCATGATTATTGGTAAGAAGCAGCAATTATCCTGCAATGTGACCGAACATACTCTAAAGAAAATCTCTTGCCCAGAACATTTCAACTGTTTGCTCCTTCCACTGGGAAATCCAAAAGCGCTTTCACAAAGAATGTCAATCCTGTTCTAAAATACTTTACAGTTTGCCAACTCTGTGTTCAGAAATCATGTTTCAGATTAAAAAAAAATGGATGGCTTGAACATCGACTTTTACAAAGTAATGCATTTGAGGTTCTCATTTCTCCTCTGAACTTTGAGATTTCAGATTATTCTCAGGCAACTTTTCTCAGGGTTCCCCTGCTATTAAGAAGATTAGATACTTTATCTTTTCTCTTTTTTTAAACAGAAAATTTCCACAAAATTAATTAATTAATGGTTGAGATTGGGATAAAAACCACCCAATGCCATAAGGTTATTGATAAATAAGGCAAGTTAGTATACTAGTTGTATCAGAGCAGTAACATAAACTGTGTACTAAATGCATTTTTCAGACTGTTCTTGTGCTTCATTGTGACACTTATTCTTCATACTCCTATGCCTATTTTGCAAGCTTTTCCATTATTTCCAAACTTTCTTTGAATTCCATTTTCTGAAATCAGTTGTGATTTCTGAAATTTAAAAACAAAGATTCTGAAATGGCTTTAAGGATACATAGTTCAAAGGAATAAGACCGCCATGATAACACAGATCTGAGTGAACAAATTAGTTTTGATAAATTTTCTGGTTTTTAGTATACACTTTCAGCACAAGAGGATTCAGAATGTTCTGATTCATCAACATTTGATGAAAAATATTATAGTTCTCCCAAAATGGAGTCTTGTGCCAGTAAATCACCTTTTTAAGCAGATAAGGATAAATTGATTGCACTGAAAATAGTTATTATCATACTGGTGAGAAGCAAAATATATTTTTGTCACTCTCAAGTATAATTAATAGTATTATTTCAACAGGCTTCCTATGAATTATAGTTCTAAGAATATTTATTTAACAAATATACTTGAGTGTTTTTGAGAACATCAAAACATTTTTCTTCTATGAGATCAGCTGATGGTCTTTTAAAGGTAGTTTTCAAAATGTCTTGGTTTTTTGTCAAAAATCCAATCTTAAAAGCAAAACTCTCCCAAATTAATGTTGTCTCACATGTTTTGCTGCACACTGACTTGCTTCAATGACCTTTCTTGCATATGGAGTTGCAAAAAACCCAGTGGAACTTTGAGGTACGGAAATTAGAAGTGACCAAGACCCACCTATATCAGAACATTTGTGGCTTTAGTATCTTTAATACAAAGCATGTGATTTTAAACTGATGGTATGGTAAACTTTTAATGTGTAATCAAAACCCTGTCAGGTACTTTATAACACATTTAGAGAATTATCACACTTGGATCATAATTGCTGGGTAATTTCTAATTACTATCTAATTTCTTAGCTGAAAATACAGCATCAGTCTGTGTAAAATAAAACTGACTCAGCAGTGATTAAATTGATGTTATTAGCACTTACTTTTAATGTGTTAATAGCCAAATTAATTCAGCATCTTGAATCCTTGATAAAAGAAAAATGAAAAGCTTGCCATGTCAGAGGATGTACATTGCATCCAGTATTTTCTTTTTCCTTTTTCAGTTTTTAATTTTTTGAGTATGTTCACCCAAGGAAAGGAGGGTTATCTATTGTATGACACACAGAGGTGAGAGTTAGGATTTCTGAATTCACAGGAAATTCATGGACAAGTAAAACAGTGGAAACACCAAATTCTTCCTGTGCTTCAGTGTAAACATCTGTAAAATGAGTATAACCTCAAAGGGCTTGTAGACCTCAGTCAACATTTTGTTTTGCAATTAATCAGAACTTTTGCAAAGTTCCAGGAGTGTGGGCATGTATGTTAGTGAAACATCATTTTCATAAAGTTAACAGTTCATATCATGCTTTGCTTTAATACTTTTGTGGGATTTGTGTTCCTATGGGAAATAATTACCCTTGGAAATCCCATGTTTGAGGAAGATTTGGACTTTCAGGACTGGACTAATGCAGAATTAAAATAGTAGCGGTAAGTCTGCCTATTCTGCATACTTATACCTGTCTTAATATCAGCAGGTAAGTATCTGGTGTCCAGGTGAGACAAGGAGGTACTTAAGTTACCTGAGAAGCGCATCTTGTAGGTGTGTTTTGAGCAAATCGTATACATGCCTGCGACATTAACATTAAAACACAGCAGGCATAGTAATTTTAATTTATTTTGCCTGCAGCTTTATTTCTGGCTTGTTTGATGTTGGGTTGGCCGAGAAGGCCAACGGCATCCTGGCCTGTATCAGCAGTAGTGTGGCCAGCAGGACCAGGGCAGCGATCGTCCCCCTGTACTCGGCACTGGTGAGGCCGCACCTCGAGTGCTGTGTTCAGTTCTGGGCCCCTCACCACCAGACAGACCTTGAGGTGCTGGAGGGAGTCCAGAGAAGGGCAACGAAGGTGATGAAGGGTCTGGAGCACAAGTCTGGTGGGGAGCGGCTGAGGGAGCTGGGGGTGTTTGGTCTGGAGAAGAGGAGGCTGAGGGGAGACCTGATCGCTCTCTACAGTGACCTGAAAGGAGGGTGTAGTGAAGTTGGGGTCAGTCTCTTCCCCAAGTAACAAGCGATAGGACCAGAGGAAATGGCCTCAAGTTGCACCAAGGGAGGTTTAGGTTGGATATTGGGAAGAATTTCTTCACCCAAAGGGTTGTCAAGCGTTGGAACGGGCTGCCCAGGGAAGTGGTGGAGTCCCCATCCCTGGAGGTATTTAAAAGCCGTGTAGATGTGGTGCTTAGGGACATGGTTTAGTGGTGGGCTTGGCAGTGTTAGGTTTACGGTTGGACTCGATGATCTTAATGGACTTTTCCAAACTAACCGGTTCTATGATTCTATGAGTTTTTTTAAAAACTAAAATGCATGTACAGTTGTGCAAGCTGGGACTAGAACCCAGAGTTCTCAACTGCTGTTTGACTATGTAACTACCAGGCCCAGACTCTTGCTTCATCTATAATTTCTTCTTCAGGGAGGAGTTCTGAATTCTTTGCTGAACGTAGCCACCGATTGCACCTTCCGTTCTGCAATTCTGATTAAAGCCCCCTACGCTTTGGAGGAGTAGAATTTCAGACGTGCACCTGCACATCTCATTTTCAATTGATTTGCTGTAGGCAGCTCCCTATGGACTTCTTTGTCACTCTTCTGAGGCTCCTGATTCAATTTGCAAAGAGCCGGGACACCTGCATTTCTTCTCTAGATGTTAAGACTTTCTTTGGATCTGCCCCTTACAGATAGTCTAGATTGTTAAAAATTTGACTGCTAGCCTTCCAGTTAGGAGTTATTCCTTTCTTCTTGGTAATTCATTTCTATGCTTTTCACATAGTTGGTTTGCGTATAGTGGGACTGAGAAGTGATTTCTTAAGTTGGACTGGCACTGCCTGCTTCATTTAGAACTACTTTCAGAGTACACGTTAAATAATTCTGACAAAATATTTGTTTTCTGCATAATTCTTCTCTTTTTATGTATATTTGCAAACAAATGTGCCTAAGTTTGAGGGGACATATGGTTTTGAATTATCACATTTATTAAGGTAGCATATTTTTTTATTTTAAATATGCATCTGAAATATGTGTTCATTTAATAATTCCAAGTGGATTATGTTTTTTTATTGCAGATATTTTTAATTTGTGTGTTCAATTAGGAATTCTATTCTGAGAAGACTATTTCTGTGAAAGCCAGCGTCAAGTTGCCAAAATCGCAGAAATTGGCTCTGCACCTGGCTTTCTGTTTTCATATCAAATAAAAAAAACAGGTAATGGGGAGAGAGGAGCTTGGGAGAGAGAGGGAACTCCTTTTCTGGATGACAGTTTTCCTTGTGGCATCTCTCTCTTGCCAAGGAAAACAGAGTAAAGCCCCATGTAATGGAATGATACCAGTGGGAGCATGAATATTAACACTGTGATTAAACCACCGAAATACTCAGGTGATTAAAGTGCTTCAGGTCCTTGAGTTATTATTCTCTTATATCATTTCATCTCATTTCAAGACATTGCTTTTTTTTCATAGTTTTTGAACACTGTAGGCAACAAAGTTGATTTTGTGAGGCCTATAGCTTTGGACTATTGATTCCTTTTTCTGTATTGCACATCCATCGTCCTCCTTTTTAGACACACCAACAAAAATATCGATTCTTGTTATAATGTCATCTGGCCAACCCCAAAACACCTGATTTTGTATGAAGACTTTCTGCTTATACACCACATTAGGTTCCCTGTTATTTTCTCTTTGAAAGCTAAATTAAGCATTCAGGAAAAGGTAAGAAATGCCAAAGCTAGCATTCAACTCTATCTCTTCTCACTTTGTTTTATGTATTATGATACAGTTGCTAATCAAGTGTTTACTTACTGTTAATAACATAACACAAGTATATTGCACAATTTTTCACAACCTCAGATAAATGTGTAACACTCCAATTTCTTTTTACTGCACTGTGGTTTTCACTGCTGTGCCGATGCTATACATTTTACTGACACACAGTTTCTGTATTAATTTTCTTTCTGCAGTATATATCTAAGTATCTTTTCATTATTTAGCAACCTTTGTTGTAATTTGTTGGCCAAGTGCTTATGAAATTGTATGTATCAGAATATATTTGGGAAAGACCACCTGGGGAACCATTGGGAATAAGTTTAAAAATTATTCTCTCCACAAAAGATGTATATGTTCAAGGGAAATGAAGTAGAGGGATTCAAGGGAAAAGTGGCCACGGTGAGGACAATAAGATATGAAACACTTTTCCTTATTTTAAAAGATATGAAAGTCTTTTTAATAATTGCATAATGCTCATGTATCTCCTTCCATGACAAATTTAAAGTCTGGTAAAGAAGAATCTTACCAAAACTTATGGAGTTGTCAATTGTACAGTTTCTTACAAAAAGTGTAGACTTTCTATTTAAAAAATAGAACACTACAAACTGTTTCTGGTCTTGGGCTGAAAATAAAACAAAACAAATCATCAATTGGCACCAGAAAACATTTGCAGTTTCTGCTGCAGTTCTTCAAGTTTAATTTTGCTGCCTCATGCTTTCATTCTCCACTGTAGCCCAAGTTTTCACCCACATTAAATTCCCCGTTATACTCCTCGTCCAGGACCCGCAGTGATCACTGCGTGATCAATGGGTGCCTCATGAAAGGTGTAAACAAAATGAAAAGTGTGTGAAGTTGTAACTCCAATGAGCCACGGTGACTGAATTTCCGAATCAACATTTTCTTTTTACACAGATGAAACTTCAAATAACGAAATATTTGCTATTCAGTTTTCCACTGTAAAGTAAATGTTTTCTGTGGAAAATTTTGGCAGAATTTTGGCATCAAAACCTCCATAACAAAAACATTTTTCAAGTAATTCTATTTAAAAGTACTAGTTTTCATTACAACTAATACATGAGGGTTTTTTCCTGAATTGACATTTCTCGGTCTTTTGAAGGTGTTGGAAAAAGATCTTATTTGGAAGAAATCTCAGAATCGTTTAACTTTTTTGTTTATAAAGCACACATAGGATCATTCCTCCAGCAGACAGTGTGGACAAAACTTTGGTGACTTGGGTACCTTCTTCCCACAAAGTTTTTAAATACCATTGAAGGATGTTTGGCACCACCCTCAACCCTATCCTTGTTCCACTCCTACTTTGCATGCTGTGTAAATGCCACTCTGCTGGGCTGCATTAGAGCCAGCTCATTGTTTCAGACACGTTGAACTGAAGAGAGCACTGAAACCATGATAATCTTTTTCTGACGGTCAGATGGGTGTCACCTGGGACCCAAAAGATAGTGCCCAGCATGCTTTTGCCAGGAGGATAGACGCAGTCCAAAAATTTATTCCTTCAGTAACTCAAAAGTTACTGGAGTTACTTCCAGGACACTTTTAATTTGTTTTACTGATTAAGAAGTGAATCTGTGATGGCTTCATACTTTGCAAGTATTAATATACTACTGTGTGAATAATTCACTCCTTTTTCTGTGAATTTAGCATCCAGCATATCACACCCTTGCTTTGTCCCTTCCCTACAAATGAAACAATTCTGCAGCCACCTTCTACCAAAACCAGATATGCTAGGGTATTGTCGGATAGAGAGGAAATGTAGGTTAAAATTGGCACGGAAGGTTACTCTGTTATTTCTGCCACTTTTATACTGGTGGAGATTCCTGGCAGTCATAGGGGTTCTCCAGGGGTGGTATCCAGGTCGTTTTGCTGTTGATTTGCAAATCTCACAGTGCAACAGACTGGTAAAAGAGATCAAGACTGCCTGTCAATCTCAGTTGTTAAACAAGCAATGTTACTCAAATATCATCCTATCTTTAAACTGTCTGCATACTCTACAGCAATTAAAAATGTTTGTTAAATGGCTGGAATATATGCAGATTCTTCATTGATTTGTTCTGTTTATGGGTTTGCATTAATTAGATACAGAAGTTCAGACTTGGCAAATATGATAAAGAAGTTGCATGTTAAAATGTGTGAGGGTTTTTTTTTTACTAGTAAAGACAACCTTGTTTCAGTTGAGAATCTGGATACTGCAATTAAAAAAATTACATCAAGCCTCTTTCCTATAATTAATTTTGAAAACCAGTGGTCAGTTACCTTACTGTGGTCTATGTTTATATTTTTTGTTCTTTCTCTTTTGATCTAACAGAAGTACTTCTCATTACTGCAGAGAGAAATATATTTGTTCTACTCACATGAATGCCATCAGAGATACATATTACATTATTCAAGGGTAGGATTCTGCACACATTTACTCTCCTGTGATTAATATTTGGCACGTTTTGTCCAGTCCAATTGTTCACCAACATTACAAGAAAAAGGTCCCTTTTGTTGCAGTGTTTTGTGTAGTTAGAATGCCGTATGATATGTTGTTTATGTAAAGGAGCCATTTAGAGGCCGTGGGTCCAGTTCTCATGCACTCATTCACACCGAGGCAATACTTTTTGTAGTTATTGATCCCAAAGAAACAAATTGCCTGGGGCAGCCAGGGGACTTCATAAAGTGAAGGCCTGTTCAAAATCTTAACAAGAGCAGAATCTGGTGCTAACCGAAGCAGAAGTGTTTAAGTGCAGAAGCCCACGTTGTCAAATGCAGTGACAGTGGCTATGCCATAAATTCATTTATCTGAACACTAATTATATTAATTATGCATATATTAATTGTATATTA
>NW_009605491.1:2416-8766 GCF_000690535.1 Cariama cristata | reverse complement strand
TCCCGTCCCGCTAGCCAGCCCTTCCCCGCTCCGTGAACACCCCCGGGGCCGCCCTTGGGCAGCCTGCGGGAGGTTTTCCCTCAGCACCCGCCTTGCAAGGGCCGCCCGGGGTCCTGGTTCTCCGCCGGCCGGAGGGCTGAGGGGAAAGCAGTGGGAGAGCCCGGTTGCCGGTGAGGGGTCCGCCCCCCTCTACAAGGGCGTGCTGTTAAGCTGTGAAACGCCACAGTATAGGATGTTGTGGGTACTGAACGCTTGCCAGCGATCGGGGGAACAGGGACCGTTTAGTATAGATGCTTTAGTGTAGAGAAACAGCATCTGACTGGGGAAGTGTGAACCCGAGGGAATGTTTAGACGTGGTGAACATCATATATGCTTCTCTTCTTGTCTGTGCTTTCACAGGCATCTGCCTTTGGCAACAGAGGACGAAACAGGCTCTTGGCCCAGGTGGGATTTGGGCTGACCCTGTGTAGGCGGTAGGATGTGGTTAGATATGCCTGGTGTTTGCTGGCTGGCTGGTGCAGGTATTGTAATTGAAATGCAGAGTAATTGCTACCAGAGAAAACTTTATTTCTGTCATAGATACAAGCTATTTGCTAATAAATACTTAGTTTATGTGAGAAGCTAAATACTTTAGCTTCTTCTGGTGAACTCCGATGGATGTGTTCTTTTCTGAGTACATCTGTCAAGTTGCAGAAACAGCAAATGTTAACTGTAATGGTCAACATTCAAATTTGGCTATTACTCACAGACTCATATGTACTTTTTTGGTATAACTAAGTTTATTCACAGTTAGAAAGAGTCTTGTGGAAGTTCAAATGTGAACTTCAGAGATTGGGATATTTTATAGTGTTCCTGAAGAAAAGACACAGCAGAAAGCTGTGTTACCAGCATCGTTGTTTTTTTTTTTAAAGTCTAGGCTAAGGGTTTTGATGTACCAACTAATGTACCCACATTATTATAGTATGGATTAGCGTAGTAGATTATTAATAAAGCTATTGGTGTGTCTAAAAATGGAAATCAATGGAAAAAGAAATGTAGGTGGTTCTAAGCTATAAGTGAAAGTGAGGGAGCTTGCTAATAAATAAATCTGTAGTTAGGAAATTGGTTGTTTTGGCTCACTTGCGTACATGAGAAAGGGCTCTAACAACTGCAACTGCAACTGGCTTGTGAATTCACCACTGTAAAACATGAGGAAAATTTGGAGGGGGTGAAATTTGGGGGGCAGAGGGGGGGAAGGCTGTATGCTACTTAAGTTTGACATGATTAAGCATTGGGGAAAGAATACTTGAGCAGATGCATCTCAAGGAAAACATTCCGCATGAAATCAGTAATTTCTTCTGTTAATTCAGTTGCTGTAAGCCACGAGTCAATAAAACCATGGTGATAACTCCTTACTGCTCTGCCCAGAACCCATTTTCCTCTCCCTCTTTGACTCAGCCGGATGATCCTGTCTTCCCTCCAAACCTCAGGCTATCAGATCTCTGTGTTACTTGGATTTTGTTGCACAGTAACAACTCCTGTTGCCCTCTCTGCTCTGTAGGACTGACTGATTTCTTGCCTAACCTTTCCTTTCTTTTCTGACTCTTTTCAGTCCTTTTTACCTGGAGAAATCTCTTGACTTTCCACTGTACTGCACGAGAGAATGCAAAGGTGCAGCACCTAGCCCAACAGAGTGATCTGCTCAAACTCTTGATCTTATCCCAGGCTCCTGGCCCTGCACTTAGACACTCAGCATTTCTCCTCGTCTGTGATCCAGATGTCTGATTTCCCACTTCAAAACAAAACCACTTCTAACAGTTTAGTTCTGAGGCTCTTCATTACTTCTGCAGGAAAAAAAAGACCAACACAATCCTGCTGTCCTGTGCAGCTTCCTTCTTTCCCAGCAGAACGTTCCTCTCCTGTCCTTTTCCCAGCTCATCTCAGAGCCTCAGCTGCCTTTCCTTTGCGGTGTGGAGATCAAAGAGGGTGGCTGTTGAATAACAGTTACTGCTGGTTCTCCTGGGCTTCTTTTGAACCAGCACCACTCTAGCGTTGTCGATCGGCAGGACTTTCTGCGCTTGTATCTATCGTAGCGCAGATCTTCCTGTGATAGGGGCCCCCGTAAGTTGCAAACAAGAACTAGCCCAGTGCTCTGAGTGAGTTCCATCAAGCACAGAAGGTTCTGCCTCAGGGTAGATGCTATGTTATAGTGATTTAAATTTAGCTTTCTTGTTACGCAGTAATATATTTTTTCCCCCCCTTACAGGTATCCGCTGACAAATTACACATTTGGTACAAAGGAGCCCCTGTATGAGAAGGACAGTTCCGTGGCAGCTCGGTTTCAGCGCATGAGGGAAGAGTTTGACAAGATCGGCATGAGGCGGACAGTGGAAGGGGTTCTGATTGTACATGAGCACAGGCTGCCCCACGTGCTGCTGCTGCAGCTGGGTACAACTTTTTTCAAGCTGTAAGTGTCTGTTTCTTCAATGTAACTTTTAGTTTATTGTCACAGACCACTAAATGTGTGGGCTAGAGGTCAAAGCATGGCTCACTGATAGGTGTTTTGAATGAGATTTATTTCTTGCAAAGGCTTAGTCTGGGAAAACTTTTTTTTGAATGGTGGGATTTTCATTTAAAGTGTATTTGTCTGACTCTGCCTGTGAATGGGGTGACTTAGTTTGGAACCGACTGGGAATCTTAGTTACAGTGCATCACTGTGGTAAAATCCTGTTTAAAACTCGTTACCAGTAGTCATTGTGTTGTACTTATATTGTGAAAGCTGTTACGCTTAAATATGCTTCTGTCATGGCTGCAAAAATGGTAAAGTGGAGATCAAGGAATAAACCCCAGTAAATGCAGAACATGTTTACAAACTACTGGGTGAGCTGGGGACAGGAAGAAAGGTAGGCATCTAAATTTGAGAAAATTGCTTCAGTTCATCTTGTAGTTATTGCTGCTGGAGTGAAATGTTAGTGTTTGGATCATATGGTCGTAGTGATGGTGGTGGTGCTTGTTCTCTTTTTTCAAACTGGATGGGCTTGACTTGTCTCAAGTTATCCTGCTTGTGTTCTTGCTCTTGTGTTTTTAACATTTATATTGTTTGTTCTCAATTTTGCGTGTGTGTGAAGTCTGATTTTATATCCAGGTTCTTTTCTGACATCTTCATTTGGGAGATGTTTGTGGACAAAATGGGCTAGACTCTAAGAGTTCTGCAAAACTCCGTAATGATGAAAAAGTGGGTTTAGTTTTTTTCATTAACCTTGCATCAAATGCAGGATGGTTCCCCATATGAGTTTTATTTTCTGTTTCCTGTGTGCTTCAGTGAGTGCTCTTTTTGAGATAAGCACAAACATCATCGGTATTTACAGCTCTTTCTTCAACTTCTGGTGCTTTTATATTATCGTTAATACCTTTTAAGTGTCCCAGTTATTATCATGTATATTGTTATACCTTGTCCTGCTGAAGTTAAAGTACTACTTAAAGGGACGTACGGTAGCCATTTTAGTCATGATTTTGGTGAAAGCTATCAGCAAAGTTAGATTTGGAACTTCTGACTTAAGCGCCTTGAGTGAATTTGTAACTCCCTGCCCGGAAGCACATCCAAACTTACCTGTGAAAGTCGGTAAATGCAATAAAACATAACTTTAGCTTTCATCATTGATTATTTTAACAGACCTGGTGGTGAACTCAATCCAGGAGAAGACGAGGTAGAAGGGCTCAAACGCTTAATGACAGAGGTCTGTTTTCTTTGATTTTGTTGCTACACCGGAATGTTAGATTATTTTAGAGTTAACAGAATAAGCCAAAACATTGGTCTCCTTCCTGCTTCTGTTACTTTTGATGCTTTTGTGATGTTCCCAGGTACTTAACTGAAAACTTACTGCTTTATTTGTTATCTGCATCGTGACTGTGACGGAGCAGTCTAGTGGCTGACCTCCTGCCCTGCTTCTCAAGTCCTGTGTTCATTTGCAGCTCTGCTTTTTGGCTGGCTTCAGGCAAATGAGTGTGCAGATGGGCAATAAAATATATTGTGGAGCACAACTGGTGAGGACTTGCCTTTGAGATAGTCTTCCCGGTGCACCACTTAACCTTCCATGCTCTCCAAGTAACCTGAATTAATTCTGTCGGGTAGCGTAACGATGCGTTTCATTCTTCCCATTGGTCTGATAGGACTCAGTTCAACTTAATACAGCATGGAATTTGAAATGCTCTGTAAAATGTCCTTGTCCTGTCAGGTGAGGCTTTTAGTAAAAAATGTCACTTTATATAAAAAATACTCTAAAATTCTATTAAAAGCTGTTCCAGAGCAGTTCTGAACTACGTCAGACCCTTATTACAGCAAGTCTTTGGGCTTCCAGTATGCGTTTGCTAAAAAAAAATTGACTTGGGGCAGTTAGAGTTTTGACTGTAACTGGGTTTTTGGTAGATACTGGGTCGTCAGGATGGTGTTCAGCAAGACTGGGTGATTGATGACTGCATTGGTAACTGGTGGAGACCGAACTTTGAACCTCCACAGGTGAGTACTCCTGTTGACTTTCATTTTCAGTCAAGTATTGATTGTACTTCCAAAAGCCTTCAACTTACCAGTTGGGCTTTTTGAGTACCTGCTGCATGAGCAATTAGCTTTTCTGGTTTTTACCTATTTCATCTCCTTTCTGTGGCTGAGGAGAAACTACAAACTTTTTTTTTTTCTGGAAACTCCCATCTCCCTCCTCATGCCCGTCCTGATGGATGAGAAACCACTGGACATAATAGCTTCCAGTCCTGTGCCGAGCCAGACACACCATTTAAATTCCTGTTGGAGCCACAATGGAAACTCTTGTGCTGCTGCATGTGGAACAGATGCCCTGTGAATAAATTAGTCTCACTACCCTATTTCTAAATGCTTTAATACTGAAAATACTTGCTGAGTTTGCTGTTAATGAATTTTTGTCTTACTGAGTTGTTTTAACTGCTTGTGAGTATTGGTGCCTCTTTAGGTCCTGTCAATCATTGTGACAGCAACAGCTTTCCTTTCTGAGTACTTTCTTATAAAAGTGGTTTTCATTATTTGATGACATGAAATACATGATACATTGAAAGCTTGCGCAGTGCTTGATCATTTATAAAGTAGCACTTAAGATTGCACAATATTTTCAAAGTTCTGTACAGCCAATTCTTTCTGTTTTTCTTCCAGTATCCCTATATCCCAGCTCATATTACAAAACCAAAAGAGCACAAAAAGCTTTTCTTGGTCCAGCTTCAAGAAAAGGGTAAGTGTTTGTTTGCAACAAAGGATTGTATTTATAACAATGGCTAATAGCTTGCATTTTACACAAGGAAATGTAGTAGCAAGTTTGTGTTCATATGCTTGCAGTTGCTTATAGCTCATTGCTAAAAGAGTTAAATGCCAATTATCAGTTTTGAAGGTAGGTGATCCTTTGAACACGAGTTCCTAGTATTCCTGCTCCTGCATCAGTGTATGTACAGCACGTGAACCCCATATTTAGAAAAGGAATAAACCCGCTCTGGTGCTGTAGTGCTATATGTAGTGATCTTGGTCTGAGAGGTGTGGGGGGCCGTGGTACCTTGGCTGAACATCTGGTGGTTTTTTCTTACTAATCACCTTGTATTTGTTTTTAGCTTTGTTTGCAGTCCCCAAAAATTACAAGCTGGTCGCTGCACCATTGTTTGAGCTCTATGACAACGCACCAGGATATGGACCCATTATTTCCAGCCTTCCTCAACTTTTGAGCAGGTATATTATGGTCTATTTGTATTGTAGTCCTTGTCCCCATTTGCTGTGGGACACCAGAGTGAGGCTAGGCGCTACAGAAACCAACTTGAAAAGGTTGCAGCTGTCCCAAAGAGCTTAGAATCTACCTTGGACAAGATGTGTTGGACAACTTAGAGGCACTGATCGCAACTTGCTAGCACCAAAGTCCTATTAGCAGTTGTAGAAAAGGAAAATGTGAAAGAGAGTGAGGAGGAAGCTGTGCACAGGCTAAGGAACAACTTCTCGTAAGCATTAGGGACAGCGTGGGAGTGAAAGCAAAGATGAAGCTGTGTTTGAAGCACTGAGTTAGGTGTGTATGTTATCACAGCTTTGTGCTGATTAAATGTGGGTTTTTTTAGACTCTGTGGTAGAGTTTATAACATGTAGCATCTTTATAACACAAGTATGTGTAGGGACAGCTGTATTTTTTTTTTTTCCTTCCTTTTCCCAACGTACACGCTCTTTGGCTTTCTTACCTGAAAATGGCTCGTACCTCGGGTCTCCAGAGCTCGCTAATCTCACTGGTTTCTGTTAGTTCAGCAAATGTTCAGGCATGCCAGGCATCCCACAGCCTGTCAGCTGTTACTCGGGGAGGTAGTTCTGTCATCCACCTACT
>NW_009605491.1:0-2385 GCF_000690535.1 Cariama cristata | reverse complement strand
GTTTTTTTTTCATCCCCCTCCTTTGTGGGGGGGGGGGGGGGGAAATGTGTTAGCAGAATGCCAGCACTCATATTGCCCATAGTAGGCTTGTATCCTGCTGGGTTTTTTTCTCTAGTCCCGATTTTGGCAGTTGTAGCTATGGGGGCTTCCCCGCCACCCCTGCTCTAAAGACCGTAGATACTTTCTCCTGAGTACCAGCAAAACACTGGCTACTATGCAGCTGAACACCAGTTTGGTACCAGTGCAACAGACACATCCAAAGGATGGACATCTGGAAGTTGAGCCGGATGCTTGCTTTCACTGCGTGAACGCTGTTTGTTGTGAAACTTAATGAGAAGAATTAACTCTTCTGTTGAGTATGTCCATGTGTTACCCTTGGAGTAGGTAAGGTTGGCCCTGACAGCAGAAACGCTGCGAAAGAGTTGCTGATGGGGGAGCATCAGTCTCGCTGGTATTTTCATATCTATGAAGCTCTCGTAAGAGCTGAAATGTTAGTAATTACATCTTTTGCAACCTTGAGAAACTGTTGTGCAATGCTAGTGTAGGATTGGCTGTTAAAAATGATGCTTTGTGCTACACTGTAAAACTGTCTTGTTAAAAAATACACTTTTGGTCTGTCAGATGAAGGCTTATCAAGAGCAGAAACAAAACATTTGCTTATTCATTCAAAAATGTCACTTAAAGGAAAAGAATGAGAATTCCTCACTTGCTATAATCCTTTTAATTTTAGGTTCAACTTTATTTACAACTGAATTCCTGTATACCTGAAGAGTCTGATAGAAGAAGCCGTCTCTGTGAGCACAGCTTTAAAATGTAGCAGAAAGAATACGTGTGATGCAAGGATTTTTTGGATGTCATTCTTTTCCTGAAGGCCACTAAACTTTCTATTGTATGAATAGAGAAGTGAATCTCAACTGTTTAGGTAGTGGGATGGCAACGTGGTATCTGTGTTTTAATCGCTTTTCATTGTAATACTCACCAAATTTTTTTTGTACTACATTAAACGAAATGGTTAAGATTCTGTTTGTCTTGGTTTTTTTTTGAGGGGGAGGTTGTGGGGTTTTTTTACTTTTGTTGTCTCCTCCTTTTAGGTAGATATTTCAAAGTTTCCTTCAGGAATACAGAAGACCTTGGAAACAGGAGGGGGACCTAAACCATTCAGGGACCATTTGAATGCTCGATCTGCATCCCTGAGTAGGGAATTAGTCTGAGGGACAAATTAAACAGTAGAAGTAGGTGCAATATAATTGAGTCTTTTCTTAACTTCGAGAACAGAATTGCTGTTTTGAGGGAGTATGAGTACTTAAAGGCAAGTGCAGCCTTTGTTCAAAGCTTACCAGAGCTGATGGGGACGCATTACTGTGTGTACAGGGCTTGGAGGAGATGTAACGTGTGTCCTCTCCCTCTGTGCCCCCTTAAGAAAATAACAACCCCACAAATTCTGTTGGAGTGGTGTGAAATCCAGTTAAAATATAGAAAGTGAAATTAATTTTGTGTATTTTCGTATAGCTACAGGACAGAATTTGAGTCTCATTGAAGTGTTTTCCCAATGCCATATGCAAATGGTTCCATGTTATGCCGAGCTGTTGTAGTAGACCAGTGTGCTACGTCATCCTGCAAGGGATACCCACGCTTCTGCTTTTTATCCTCGACATTTTAGCCTATTGCAGGTCATAAATACCAACTTTTATAATTTTGTTTTTTTTACATGCTTGGCTAAACATCAATTCCAGTTGGATGTCTCACTTCCTAATGCTTTTAGCCTTCCATAGTTTGCTTAATAACTCTTCAAAGGACTTGTTTCCAAAATCTGCCTCTGATCAGAAGTTGCGCTGTTGCTTCTGCGCTGTCCTCTTTTATGAAGGCATTGTTGGAGAGCGTGCGCTGCCAAGAGAACTGAAACTTGCCAAAGTGCTTGGTTCTGTTGCCAGCTGCACTGGTAAGCTGTGTACAGCGCAATTGCGACAGCTTGGTGCTTCGGTCGGATTGAAGCTGCGCGGTATGGGATTCATACTGAAAAAATACTGGAAAATGCAGTGGTAGGGCTGCTCACTTTGGTCCTAGGGATGGAACATACCGTTGGCCAAATGCATGGTTTCTTAGACAACTGCCAGATGGGGAAAATAAAGTGAGCAGGGGAGCGTAGAACGGAACAATTTTTGCACGCGGAAGGGAGGGTGGGGGTTTGGAAGCGGGATGCTACAAGAACAAGCGGCATTGAACAGCATCCCTCACCTTCCGTTGCTGCGTACGAGTTTGAGAGACTTAATTTTTGTTCCAAGCTACCTGTGAAAGAGGGCTGCGAGCGCAGTATCACCTCCCCGCTTTCTCCTTTGACCCCGTGCCTGTAGGTTCCAGGGCCACCGAAGGAGAACCCCTCTCCTT
>NW_009605490.1:0-723 GCF_000690535.1 Cariama cristata | reverse complement strand
GCCATCAGCCTTCATCTCCACGACCACCACACCACCACGAGGAGGCACTGCGCAAGCGCAATCGGAAGGAGTCTGTGGAAATGACCTCTGCGAACTAATTTCAAAACGAAGCGGGGAGAGGTCATCCATATGTATAGGCATGTTGGGAAATCTCATATATATGTGTTACACTGACCTGTATAAGTTTGAAGCTGCTCGCCACGTGGGGCACGCACGACTTTGGTGGGACTACCCCCCGTGCTGCCCTGCGCCGAATAAACATACCTACTTTACAATCTTACAGATTGTGGAGTCTGTTTTCCACACGACAGGAGCCTAATGGATCCCTTGTCATAAGGGTGAAAATCCATCTCCTCGCTTGTATGTTCCCAATTCCAAGGAGATTACTGCAAAAATATCAGTAACGTTGAGCATGCCCAGATGTGCTGGCTGGTAAAAACAAAAATATTTTAGAACCAACCTACTGTGCTAGTAATTGGTCATTAACAAAACGTGAAAAGAGAAAGTGGATACAAAAGAAGAAAGATATGTAGAAATCAGGAGTAGAGATGTCCAAAGAAAACCTAGTAGGAAAAGTACCTGAGTAGAAATCCTCCCTCATTTCAGCAACCAGGTTTGAAGAACCATCTGGCATCTACAGATGGGAATTTCTTCAATCAGAAAGTTTCAAGAACAAAGAAGTACCATCATTATGCCAAACCTGTCTTTTATCTTAATAATAAC
>NW_009605489.1:0-36872 GCF_000690535.1 Cariama cristata | reverse complement strand
AGTATATAATATGGGTATATAATATATAACTAGATAAATATTTCCTTTATAGAAAAGCAGTAACTACTGGCTTTATTCTAAATGAAAAGCAAAAGAATATTTGTTGCTTAGAAGTGGTTCAAGTCTGTTGCTACTGAATTAACAGCATAACAAGCTAAAATAGCAGGAAAAATGCCTGTAAAATGAAAGCTGTTTTGTCCACCTGAACGCCAGTGATGTAAGGAATGGTATAAACAAAGGACAGCATTTTACTGATCCTTTTCAGTAGGGACTTACTGCGTTACTTAAGATGAGTAATTTTCTGCTCTCAATCATTTGTCTGGTAATCAGATTGCTTGTGCTTTGTTCTTGTTTTCTTTAGAAGTTGTAAGAAAGAGTGGGTTGGAGCTCTCCTGTGTATCAATGATGGGTCCAATCCATACATGTTTGGGCAATTTTGCCTGTTTATAACTGACGACATCATTGTCTGAATTTCCTTGTTTATTAGCTGAGCATTATTGCAGCTGATTTTCCAGCTGGGTGTAAAGGAGAATATGTTTATGTGCCAGATAAACGTGTGCTACTTCTGTTTGTTTGAGTAGTGGTTTGCTGGTGACAGAAAACTGGAAGGAGTGTGTATCTTGGGGTGCAGAAGGAAAATACCGAGGTTTTATGTAAGCTAATGGGAACATGTGCTTTGATTTGCAAGAGCCACTGAGAGAGTGATGCAAACTACAGGAATATGTTAGAGATGTTCTTCTGACTGATTTTCTTGGAGGCTAGAAATGTCCCTTATCTGCACCAGAGAAGGCAAATAACAGCACCCAAGATGTGCAAATGGAGGGCATTTCCCAGAAACAGCTCTGTGCACGTGGTGGGTGTCCACGTTCCCTTGTGGCTGCATTTCCTTTCCCTGAGCACCTCTGACACGGGGAAGGGAGTGGGCTGGTGAGGATATTGTCTGGTTTTGGTCAGCCTCGAGGGGATCCACGCTGACCTTTACACCTGACCTATCTCAGGGATGTGAGCCGGAGTGCTCCGTGGTCTCTTCACAGGGGTGAGGAGAGTGGGATACTTGTGATCGTCTTTTTTCTAGCCACGCTGGCACTAATATACCTCAGGATTTGTGTGAATTGCCCAGTGCATTTTAAAAGATTGTCTCTCCTCTCCTGTCTGTTCCGGCTCCCTTGTAGCCGTTCTGTGCAAGTGCTGACACTAAAACACATAGGAAGAAGTGGCTCCAAATGCTTCCAGGGTGTTTACAACTGTACACAAGGAAAGGAGATTGAAGATACAGTCAAGATTAACCTCTCTTTTTGTATCGCAGTATCATTATCTAATTAGATCAGAAGCAAAGCCCTGGGGCTTAGTCAGTATTAGAGCGTAGGCACCCATTTCAGGAGGAAGCCTTTGAGAAGAGCAATCTTCAGCCGTCCACCTACACCATTTTCTTTGCGGCTTTGCAAGATGGAAAAAGTGACAGATGTAAACCTCCCCAAAGGCATTTGCATGTTCTCCTTAAGCGCATTGCCTTTAAAGAGACTTTAGCCCCCCAAACCACTGACTCTTGGATGATCCCCATGGATGACCCTTGTCTTTGCTGTCTGTGGGCTGCCAGGGCAGAGACAGAACGGCTCTGCTGGAATTCAGTGGGTCAGACCCTGAGGAGAGGGTCTGCTGGTTTCGAATCACCCATGCTATTTTATTACAGACACAGGTAGCCTTTATCAGGGAATTGGAGCAGTAAGCTGGATGGAGAAGAAATGGAAGGGTGCAGGGAGTTCTTTCCAGTTGCTAGGAAAGGTCCTTTACCTGAATAAGGACTCTTGTCACCCAGTAGTTGCTCTGCCTTACTGCAGAAAATAACCAAGATAGTTTAAATATGTGGAGATAGTGGAGCTGAGCCTGTTGCTAAACGATTCATAGGTCGCATTCTTGGGGTCTCATGCCTGATTCTCTGGTTTTGGTTCTGCATCCGTTCCGAAATGACTTTCTGGTTTACACTCAGTAAACATCCCTCTAGAAGAGCATGTCTTGTGCATTTTCCCCAAGCATTCTTCTGACATAACAGATGGGATTTTTGTGGGCAAAGCCAAACTGTGGATTTGATTAATTTTGAATTTACCACTCTATGTGAAACTAATCATGGTGTGACCTTTGCTTTACTGACTTACAAGGGTCTGAGAGCAGTGCTTTGGGTTCCTGTAGGAAAACATACCGTAGCAAAGCCTTTCGTTGTATTGGGACAGTTGTCATCAGCAAATAAATGAAGAGTGTGGGAGCAAAGAATAGAGTAGATCAGAGTCTGGCCTTCCTCGAAGATGTTGATCTTAATATTTGATGTGAGTTGACTAAGAACATCTGACCATGAGTCTGACTGGGGCATGTGGAGGCTACTCTGCTAACAGTAATATCAACTGTAAAATGCACAAGAACTCTTACAAATATTACAAATCCAGAAGTGGAAACTCGTCTGTTTGGGGCAGATAGGAGAGCTTAAAAGCAGTTTGTTGGATTTCACTCACATCTTTGTTGGAAGTGGAGTGGTGACTCAGTTTTAACACGTACATACAGAAATTTTAAAAAATAGTAATATTTTGAAAATGATGTGATCTGATGACAGAGCAATGTTTTGAACTTGTACCATTACCTGGATTGTTGCAGCCCTTGTCTGCATAATGTAATCTCACCTGGTGGCACAAAGGCAAAAAAGACACAGGTGGTGCATTCTTGTGCACATGCATTTAGCTAGCACTGAAGTGAAAACTAACAATATTAGAGACATGCTTATTTTTCCATTTGCACACAGGCTACAACTGTCATTACTTTCCCTTTTCTGTCACGTACATTTAGAAAAAATTGCATGAAAACTTTCAACTTGTGCATCTCCCGTATGGCACTGAATGCACTGCCCGTAGAAGGACTGTCTGTAGCCTGGCAGACTGCAATTGCTTTATCACTGTGTGTAATGAAGCTGCTCATCTCACAGTGAGATTTTAAATTATACTTAGGTATATCAGGTATTTTTAAAAACATGAATTGCCTGAGCAGTTATACCTAATAGATAATAGACCATATTTTCTGTGGGCATCTCACTGCAGTGAGACAGGCTGAACAGATTCATTTGAGTCCGTGTGGGTTTCTACTGTTTAAGGGGCTGTGTGCAGGTTAGACAACAACCTAGACCCTCTTTATAGACAAAAGATTTCACTGTCCATCAATGGAGTGTAGGTTACTATTCATTTCATCCAAAAGGAGCCAAACAAGTGACTCTCCACATTTACTAGGAGGAATAGCTGTGGTGGGGGTGGCCCTGACCAGCAGCTGAGCACCCACCCAGCCGCTCCCTCAGTCCCCCCACCAGAATAGGGGAGAGAGGCAGAAGAGCAAAAGCTGGAAACTCGTGGATCAAGATCAGGGCAGTTTAATAAGTAAAGCAAAGCTGTGCGCGCAAGCAAAGTGAAATGGGGAGTTTATTCACTGCTGCCCATCAGCAGGCAAGCACTGCCCATCAATAGCCAAAACACAGTGTGTTACCAGTACTGGTTTAGTCACAAATCCAAAACACAGCACCATAGGGGCTACTCCAAAGAAAATTAACTCCATCCCAGCCAGACCCAGACCCAGTAGAATAGCTTACATGCAGATGTTTACTTTTTAGATGTTTGCAACTGGTTAAAATAAATCCCATCTTGAGATTTCGAGTTCTTGGTATATCAGTATTCCTGCATGGAAGGTTTCCACCTTCCAGTCTTTGAATCTTGTAATACTGTGGTGTGTGTACATTGTCATGAATGCCTGCTTTTGATCCCTTAGCCAGTGTCAGCTACTGAACTAGCATAAACCTGTGCCGCTGTATTGATTTTCATGGTGCCGTGTTGTTTTAACAGGAACTGAGTCCGGAGAGTCCCTGTAGTTTTTAGGATCAAAGCACATATTTTGAGGTGACACGGATATTGTTCTAACTGTGTCTCTTCATTGTTTCATTTAAAGTGACAGTATTTGTGAGGAAAACCATGTAAACAGCCTGGACTTTTATTTCCTTTTTCTTTCCTGTGTGTACTGGTGTGTTAATAGGTAGCATAGATAAATGACTTTAAAAAGTATGTTAAGCATAGGTAGACCAGTCACGTAGAAGTCATACAGTAAGAGAATAAAGAAACCTCAAGAGACGAGTTTAATTTTCTGGTAATGTATCCAACTGGCATTTTTTTGAAATGTCATTGTCAGTTTAGTTGGTCGTCAGGAAAAAATTGAAACGTTGTCTTGACTTTGGAAAATAGATATATTTTGGAATATGGTTTACAGGGACATCTAATTAGAAGGTTGTGAGAAGACCAACACTCTTTATGTGAGTCTCTCTTACTAGTGATATACATGAGTCTTCAGGCCATTAACACAGCTGATTTCTTTTGATGGACTTCCAATTTGTGGAGGAAGCAACTGCTTTCACCACCAGTATTTTCCTGTCCCAATAGACTAGTGGGATCAGTCAAGATCCAGCTTAAATCGGTCCATAGCTTACCCCTTGCCTTTGCATTGAACAGTTGAATAACCTAATTGTAAAGAAGGACAAAAAGTGTCAAAAGAAGTTACAGGTGTTACTGAGAAATGAACCAATGCAGAGAGAAAGTATAAGTGAAAGGACTGTTAACACAGAGGGTCTCCTGATGGGTCTATAATGAAAATCCCTCTGGAAATTTTCAGTATCCTCTTTTTGTTGGAAAATGGTAGCGCATCGGAGTAGAAACATGTTGTTTCTTCACTATATTTTCTGACTACCTTTTCATGGAGATTTCTTAGGTCGAGGACTTTCTAGTTAGGAAGAGAGAAAACCCAATCGAGCTGATGACCAGGGCACTTCAAATCATAAGAGACCCAAGTTGGAGTTCTTGATCTGATTCCAGGACTTAGACTTGGTTCACCCTCATCTCAGTGTGTTCCACTGGCCTCTGGAATGACTTCTTACTGGTTTGTAAAAAACACAACTAAACAAAAAATCCGCTACAAAAACTTGAAAGTGAGTTTTCTCTCTGCCTCAGAGTAAGAACAAAATGGAAACTTGAGGTGGAAATCATGCTTTTGTGAAATGAGTTTCTGTTTCCAAACTTGCTTTACTAATCATTTTGCAGATAATTTAGAAAAGACAGGATTTCCAAAATGCTGAATGATTCTGATGTCTTATTTTAGCATGTCCTGAAATTGTGAATTAAAGTTCATTAGCATTTTTTTTAAAACTTCAAATAATTTTAATGTGTACATTTCAGTTCTTTTAGTATGTGAAATAAAAGTTAATCAATTTGATGGTACTTATACTGCAATCTAAGTGCATCTGTCAAATGATTATGTCTATTTTGTGTGTGAAATGTTGAGTTTTCCTCTTGAAAACTCATCTTTGCATGGGACGTATTATTGATAAAACATTTAATTGCTTAGGATATATGATTAGCAGCAAGAGTCAAGCTTTGTTCATGCTACTCTATAAGCTTCAGCTAATCATCATATAAAATGTAGGTCAGCTAGAGCTTTTTAAAACAGATGGAAATTTAGTAGTTTATGGTAGTTCAATGGATACGTGTCCCTACAAGACTGCCAACTTCTCCATTTCTGAATTGCGAAAAAAGCAGAAATCAGACTGCATTCTAACTCATTTTCATTCCAGAAGCAGCAATGCCCTGTGCAGTGGCTTTTGTTTGTAACATATTCAGCAGTGACAGAAGATGGTAATTACTTCAGTGGTGTTTAGAGTATTTTATATTTAGTTTGCTGACAATGAAAAGTATTTTAATTTGGGCAACTTCATTAGTGTAAATATTCAAGAAGACAGAGAGAACTACAGTTGTTCTAAGTAAAATGCCAGAACTGGAGGTAATCCAGAGTTTATTTCCAGACACACTTCAGCTTTTCCTTTATTTTTACATTTAAGATCATAGGTTATAGCTGTTACTAGTGCTAGACTAAAGTAACTGTATTATCCTGTGTTTGTGTTTCATGAAAGTCTTGAAAGTGTTGAGGAGAAATGGGCAGAATCAGTATGGCTATTTCTGAAAAGGAAAGTCTCCCAGGACACATGCTCCAGCCATCCATGTGGCTTGCCACCAGGATGCCCCGCTGCCGTAGGAGCTTCTTCAGCCTCAGCGGTTCTTCTGAACGTGATTCCTGTTCACGTTCACTGAGCTCTTCCAGTTTGGAGGCCAATTGCTGAAGTTTCTATCCGTGTCTTTGCTCCTGGGTGTATATAGTAGAATTAAAGACTCAGTAATGAGTTTGAAATTTACTTTTTAAAACACCTCTGATATTTGCCTCTGAGTGTGTTTCAAAGAGTCCTTCTGGGTCCAAATGTTCCTCAGCCTGCTTGTGGGAGAGAATGGGATGGGAGCAGTGGGAATGCGAGGAGGTAGAAGTGCTTCTTGCAATTTGCAGTGCAGAATTGGTTTGAGAGGGTGAGAAGAGTCAGGAGAAAGATGTGCAGGAGTTGTTCAGGAGGTGGGATGGCCGAGGTGCTCGGCAGTTGCCTGTTCTTCAGAGAAAGTTCTGCAACAAACTGTCGTCACTATTGCAGTTGAATAAGACTGCTGTGAAAAACTGCTTTTTGTTTGGAGTCTAATGTAATATTTTGAGTTATTGCAGCTGACTTGTGAACTGTGATTGTTTTTAAAGGTCAGAGACTGTGACAGCTTTTAAATTGCAGTGACCAGGACTGAAAACATTTTTCAAAATCCCAGAAATGTGGCTTTTCCTGTCTGTAAGGGCTAGGGACAAAAAGTTGTCTTGTGAGCCTGTAAATCGTTGCAGAAGTCTGTGTTTTAAACAACAGCTCTCATTTCTGGTGGCTTTTTTCTATGCAGTTTGCCAGAGACATTTCATCATATTCCAGTTTAACCTAGAGTTCGCGATGAAGATGTACGCAGAAGTATTAGGGAAAGCTTTTCTTTACACACCAAGCTCTTCGACCTAGATACTGCCATCAGGCCCAGCTTGGAGGAAGGAGGTGCTACATAACTTCAGCTGCTTCTGCTGTAACTCTGGAAAGCCCCAGGGCCTTCCTCTCTAGCCCTTACACAGGTAGGTAGGAGGAGAGAGCCAAAGTTCTACTTTTGCTTTTTTCCCTTCCTGCGTTCTTAGTCTGTGCGTGCACGTGAGTGGGGAGAGGCTGGGAGGAGGAAGGGAGAGAGCAACAGTAAAAAATGTGGTGATTCTGAACATCAGCACAGGAGACCCAAAGTAGTCTTCTCTGAGGGAGGAAGGGTTTCTGTCTCCTTGTTGCGGAGTGACCCAGCTGGATCTGCACTTCAAAACAAAGGCAGATGGGGCAGTTCAGTTCATAACAGCTGCTGGGTTATTTTGGAATATCTCCTACTTGAAGTTTTTTTTCAAAAGGGAAGGGATGTTGAGAAGGGTTCTGGTTTTATCTGTTTGTAAGATTTTGAACAATACTATTTGTACTTTGAGGTATAAAGGTACTGCAATTATGAGAAATTGCTTTCTGCCTGACTGGCCTACGTAAACAGCTTTCATCTCTGAATGTATGTATCAGGCTCGTGACTTCAGTTTGTCATTCGAGGGAATGTGTCAGCCTTTCATTTCAAATTGTGTTGGCTCCTCTTTTGTCAGGAAAGACCTTTCTTGTGCGCTTAAGTAACAGAAACAAAGGCAATTTTAAAAAAGGCAGCAAAAAGCAATTATCAAACAAGAATTAGGCTATGGATATTGCTTTGAAAAGACATTTCCACTAGATTCAGAAGAAAGATGAAGCTGTGCATCATTCATACATGTGGGTTTTTTTTTTTTCTTCCCCCTTTCATGTTTCCTAAGGTTTGAAGATAAATTAGGGTAGCTATTTTCTGTGCAGGCAAAGTATAAGCTATGCCCCAGATCTCCAAATACTTCAACATGTAAATACTGCTTCTGAAGCCATCAGGTCTTGCTGCAAGTACAGATTTATTTGCATTCATGTTTGAAGGTTACTTTCGTTCATTGACCCATTTAATTGTCATTCTCTATCCTCAGTTGCAGGCATATGGCTTCATGTGCATGCGTATGCAAGATGAACAGCTTTAACTCTCTCAGGCAGAAACATTCAACAGAGAAACCAATAAGAACCAAATCTTGCCATGGACATAACTGATTAAAATTAATGGGCAGGACTCATATGTAATCGTAATCATCCTGTAAACCTCAGCAGAAGGCTGTAACCTTGCTGTAAGACTGGATGAGGAGAGCTATACAGAAAAGGTGAATACTAAGAAAGGCTCAGAGCAGCTGTTCCCGTGGGACTAGTATCAACCAATACAAGATATTTCTTTAACAAGAAGGATGTGTAGTAGTTACCTGGGCATGTTACTGGTTCAGGTTGCATTAACGAGTTACTTATGTACTTCAGCTCTGTCTGGTCTTAGCTGTAAAAAGTGTAGACTTAAAGGGGGCTGGCATAAAACCTATTCATCTCACAGCATAGTGGGGAGGTGTAATCAATAGTTGCAGGAGCAAGGAGGTGTGCCCACGATGCTACTGACTTGTGTTCTGCCCCTCTGTACTGTAGGAGGAATGCAAGTTTCAAGAAAGTCTGTAAATTCTGTGCCCACCTGCAAGCATTTCTGTCTCCTGTTACTTGGTGGTATGAGTTCTGAGTATGTAAAACCCATCTTGTCTATAGAGAAACATTGCCTGGCCAGGAGATGTGATAGAGCCAGACAAGGTGAGTGAGGTTCTATAGTCTATTAAACCTTCAAACTCAAAATTAGGAGGTTGCAGAGCTTGCAGCCTAACAGACTGTGATATCTAATTAGTTCTTCTGAAGAAAAGCAGTATTCAGATACCAAAATGATGCGATGAGCAGCCTGCATAATAGAGAAAGAGCACGGTGCACACAACTCACAACTCTTATTTCGAAGTTTCAAAAGAGTGAAATCTCTACTGAGTCAGGGCTTTTTTTGTTTGACTGCACAATGTGGACTGTCAGATCCAATGTCTTGCATAAGTTTAATATCTAGTCCAGGGATCTGAGAGAACAATGAAATTAAAGGGACTTTTCAGATTCTTTATAATAGCCTACAGTTTGGTTTAAGATTCTGATGGAACTCAGTTTCTCATCTGGATTGCCATCTCATCAAGACATTCTCTTTTATTGTACAACATGACCTACAGTAACTAGGGATTTCATGTCATAAATCTTGGCTTGGGGGCTCATGATCTCTCTTTAGGCTCCAGTTTACTGTCTATTTTACTGACTTGCCACAGAAGGAAGTTAGCTGATAGGTTTAGCACAAAGGAAGTGCACTGATAGAAGTTAAATCTTAGGCACCCACACAAACAAAATTGAAAAACTGCTTTTTAGTTTGTTCTCAAATGTTTAGCTTTTGATTAACATCTAATCTTCCAAAGTGCATTTGAATTTTTCAGGCTTTGAGATGTTCTGGTAAAATTTGAACCAAGTGTTACCCATGCAGTGCTGCGTTCTTGAGCTAGTAGATTGCTTGAAGCAAAAATTTGTATTTTGAGCTGTCCCCAGTTATCAGAGTGCGAAGTAAGTGCTAAATAGTAATGGTAAAGTAAAAACACAACATCTGATACATGTGTACATCCTGAACACGAGCAGGATGCTCTTTTTGATATGTTTGTAGGAAGCATCTGAACATGTGGAGTGCTAATCCAACTTGAAGATTTTTGAGCGTGCAATTTGCGTGCTTAACTACTGCAATCGTGCAAGCAAATGAGGAACCATGGTCAAATTGACATTTTAAAAACACAGAAGATGTCTTGATACCCATTTATTTGTGACTAATACTGAAATCAGCCATGATTTTGTTGGCAACGGATGAGATTTGTCACAGTATCTAGTGGTTTGATGTCTAGTCTCAGCTAACGGTCTTGAACTCCCACTATAGTTAAGAGAAAGATGCACTTCCAGAGAGTTATTTATCCCTTCCCAGAATAGGCATGCAAAATAGGTAGACCTAATTACCTCCTAAGCGTGCCTATTTCTCTCTGTTGGTAATTTATGGGTCCTAAACAATGAATTTAAGTGTCAAACTTTTGGATGTATAAAATTAGATAGATTGAACGCTACAAGGCTCGCTGTGACCATGGGCTAAGCTCTCCATCTGAGTTATGAGTAATCCGTCCCATGATCACGAAGTGGGAACTCGGCTGTGGACCAAGAGCAATATGTTTAAGAAGACCTGATCAGGGGCTGTGTTAAGAAATGCAGTTTAGTCTACCACAAAGAAAGAGCTTTGCTGCCCAGGGGGAACAGCTTTTTTTTTTTTTTTTTTTTTAATAAAGCATGAAAGACTCATTATATTTTTAGGTTGAGAGGAATGGATTCCTCATTTCTGAGTTGGAAAGGACTTTGAGGCAAAAGAATTTGATTTGGTTACTTCAAGCGCTCACTTAGCTTTTCTGCCCTCTCTGTCTTGACAGTTTGGTGCCTGGCATGCTGTTTTATAGATATTTGCATAACGAAGGTCGTTTCTCTGAGGCAAGGTACAAGAATACATTACAATTGTAAATTCCTTAATTGTCCTAAAGCGGGGCTCAGAGCTTAGACAATGGAAAATCCTATTGTTCTAAGTCCCTGAGAGACGTGAGAATAGAATAGAAACATATGGATGTGTGGATTCTGAAGCTCAAGTGGAAAAATGATTCATAAAAAGATTTATTCACTCGTGATACCCAAATGATGGTGGAAGCCGTGAACCAGTGACCTGTGAGTTTACACAAAGGTTTTATTTGGTAGAGAGTTACCTTAAACTTGTCTATTATTTCTAGTGTGACTGTGCCCCCCAGGCTTTATAGAGGTACTATTCTGGCCAATATACGATTAGGAAAGTTCCTGTTATTAAAGCAGTATGTTTTTTCCCTCTGTTTGTCAGGAATGTTGTTTGTGTCTCACACATTTTCTGGAAGTTAAAAGATGCGTCTTTTTCTTCCTAAGTATTGGTACCTGTAATTCACTTTTACTTAAGCCTGTTTGAACTCAGTGGGGAGCTTGGGAAAGAAACGTCCATTTAAATAATCCCCATCAAGAGCTGGGTTTTTCTAAATTCAAACTATTTAAGTAATCATCAACTGATACAGATAATCCCTCTCATCTGAAAATTTACAAACTCTTACTTAAACGTTAACAAACCCTGTCCCTACCACTGAGAGGAAAGCATTCTGTACTCATGTAGTGATTGGGGAACACAGTGCCCTGGCTAGTTAATAGCGGAATTAGAAATACATGGAAAACATCTCCCTGATGATATGCCAACTTATGGAAATAGCCTGGCTTTGAACCAACTTTGATTTAGGTGAAAAGCCCTAAGTATCTTCATCTTATCCTTAGGAAGTGATTTTTTAAAATTTTTTTTTAATACTAAAATAAAGCAAACCAGTTTGGAGTGAAATGATTTGAATGGCTCAGCATGAATTGTGTGTAGGGTATCATTTCATTTAACTGCAAGTCTTATTTGTGTTTCAGAATGGAAAAGAAAAGGTATCTCAAGAGGCGGATTCCTGGATGGCACAAACTGCTGGCACAAGCTGACGCAAGGGCTGTCCCGCCTCCTCGCCCTGCTTGCGAACGGTGCTGTCTTGTCCTGGCAGTGACAGTCCTGCGGCCCATGCAGCTGGAAACAAATCCTCTGTGTTCTTCATTTCCCAGGAACTGTTTTCCAGGTGGATGGGCTTGCTGTCCTCACTGGTTGTGTAGGTACACTTGAAAGCCAGCTCAGGGAAAGTGATGGGCAGGTGTCCTGGGGAGAGAGGGCAGAAAGACACTGCCCACTTCAGTGACAACATCGTCTTCTCTTGCAGTAAGCTGCTTCAGAAACTGTATGCTCTGAGTAGCCCAGACCCACAAAGTGGGCCATGACCTTGCAGTGGCTACTAGTCGCTCCACGCATCTCCTGGCATATATACAGCTATCATGTTTCTATGCACAAACTGGATGGCTGTGCGACTGCTGAGTTGTAAAATGGAACTGTGAACCATCAGGAACTAATTTACATGCACAATTATGTTATTTATATGCAAAGAGGAGGAACCTGCACCTCTTTTCATGTACAAATAGACTATGTGGTTGTGGCCTCTGAAAGTAGCACAATAAACATGAGATATTTACTGTCACTGCCCTCAGTGCTCTACGGTGCCAACATGCTGGTCTTCTGTAAGTTTGTACTTGTTTCTGGGGTTTTGGAAGGTGCTCGCTCAGTGCAGGTTGGGACAGAGGAAGTAAAGCACAAATGAGATGGAGAAAGACTCCATGGGACGGTGATGTGGGGTAGCTTTCTCCACGAACTTCACATAAATCTCTGTGCTGCCACTCCTTGCTTAGCCCTGCCCCACAGGGTTAAAACTCTGTTAGATGAAGCAGATTGGCGTAGTCTCTACCAGTAAACATGTAGGTGTTTTGCTGTGACAGTGGCTTCTCGTCAGGAGTGAGAACAAGGGCTGAGATGCAGAAAGTGAATAATAGATTGAGAAGGTTCAGACCAGAGGATTTTTTGGGGGCGTATTTACATCTAGGTGTATGGAAAAGACTTTCTGCTGATGTAAAAATGATAAATATGGTTCCTAGCTAATGTTTTATTACATCTACAAATGTTTCTAGTGTAAATCTGGCCTTGGGCTGTTATCTCTGTGTGTGTGTGTGTGTGTGTTTCTCATCTTGTGCTTCTCTGTAGAGTTTCTGCCAGCATTCCCCAGCTGTTCAGTTTTCTGATATAAATCTAAAGAGTCTACAAATGAAATATCTGCCCGATATCATGAGGATGTTTTCCATGTCTGGATGGACTTCTGCAAGCTCTTTCTCTCATCCATAAGTCACTAACTTTCCCTTTAATATGATATGTGACCAGGTTACCCTGTTTTTCTCTTACTTGTGTTGTGTGTGCAGTAGGTAATCCAGGGAATGGTCTTTAGCTGTCAGGGTGTGGGTATGGTGGATCACAGGGGCAGCAGCAAAGTCATTAATTTGCTAGGAGTGTTTTTCCATAATAGGAGGACTCCTGCCTCAAGGGGAGAGATGTGGATGTGACGTCTTGATTTCACTTTCCCTTATTCGAGTTTTGTGTTGGAGAGTTCCCTGGACTGTGGCATAGTTTTTTTGATTGAAACAAGAGGAAATGAGATGAGGGTTAAGGCTATGAATTTTAAAATAGGAAAATGCAATGGAGTTTCTTTAATGGAACAGGGTCAGTATACAGTGCCAAGAAATTGCTGCAGTTTCTCATCATGATTTAACGAACAGTTTGACTGATGGTACTGTTAAGAACAAATTTGTCTATTGAAATTTAAATTGCTGTTTAAAAAAATGTGTTGCTTGTTGAAGGTATCAAAGTGAGGCAGGTTAGTAATATAGTACTTGCCAGAGGTGTCTTCTGAATTTCCATCTGAATGTTTCTCAGCAGGACTACATCACATCCCATCTAAAAAAGCACCACAAAAGACATAGAAATATACTCCTGGTATAATTCTTTTTTAATAAAGAAGTGGTGTACTTCTGCCTGGCTGCAGGTAGGGAATGTGGAAAGAGCAGGTTATGATCTCTTTGGTTTTGACATTGAAGTGCCAAATGCTGCTTATTTTGTGGCTCCGTTTTCAGTTGTTTGTAGTTTATTCAACATTATAGAGTTGAAATTTTCCTATGTTGCTTATTTGCTATAGTGAATTTTCTGAGAAACCTTTGAGCAGTTGCAGGCCAGTGGTGCTTGCAGGGTACCAACAGCTCTTTCCTACCTTCAGAACAGTTTGTGATGAAAGAGAAACAGTTCAGATGTATTGGCAAGGGCAAATCCTGCTCTAATTGCAGCGAGCAGGGAAAGCCTGCTGTGCCCACCCGGGATCCGAGATGGGCTCTTGGTACCTATTGGTGGATGCAGAATTAGGCTACAACGCCTAGAAACTTCTAGGAGTCTGTGTGACATTTCTCTGAGTAACAAATGAGTATATTACCAGCAATGAAATGCAAATGAATGAAGCGTTTCAGTCAAAAACCTGGAGACAGTTTTTACCTGAGGAAATGCTCTGTAAGGGTAAGAGTGAGTTTTGGTTGTGGGTTTTTTAGTGCTGATTCAGACACATTCTGAAGCATGCACTCCTACCCTAAGTACAAGGAGAGGGTGGCTTGCTTCTTTCCAAATTAATCATCATTTTTGTGAGAATGGTAAAACCAAATCTCCCCAGAAATCCCTGTAACATCCATGAGGAAGCAGGAAAACCATCAACACGTTTCTCCCTTGCTGAATCTATTAGCAAAATTTCTGATGACTTGAGCAATGCGAGCTCCTCTAGCATCTTCGTCAAAGACAAGAGGTGACCCTCTGCCAGCTCGTTAAGCTGCTGTGGGCTTTGTGCTGCAGGCAGGCAGTGAGGGAAATCCCCCTCGGGAATGGGGGTCTGCTCAGGCTACTCATGTGTTTCTGGCTGCGAATCTGGTCTAATATCACAGTACCTGGAGTTTGATTTCCATGGGAAATCCTAACAGGGGAAAACAAAACACATTTCACTTCTCAGGAGAAGCAGTTGAACTCTGGAATGTAATGTGAGGTGAAATTAAGACCAGAAAATCTGCATCACTTGAATTTTCTGTTTCAGTTTTGATTTATTACTTTTTGTATTCTGTTTCTAGTGAGTTGGACGGAGAAGGTTGCTGAGTGCTTGTTCTGCTTGATGAAGGTGTATCAATGTCCTGTTGACAAATTTGTATTTTAAGTAGTTCTTGAAAACTGATATTTGGATTCCCATGGGCATCGGCCCCTAAATATATTTTTAAGACTGAGATCGCAGTAACTCCAGGAGGAAACATCCCAAAATTGAAAGGATCCAAGCTATTTTCCATTGGAAATCAAAACATTTTTAAGAGAAATAACTAAAAATCATGATACTAAACTTGGTCTTGATGTAAGTCTGGTGCTAAAGGAGACAGCCGCTGTGGTACACGAACTGAATGGCCCGTAATATGCATCCATCTTGGGGTCAGCTTGCTTTTAGGTTCAGCCTTTGATTAAACTCTGAGGTACTAAAACTCCTTGCTGCACGGATCATGAACTGGTGGCCTCAGGAAAACGAAGTGGGCCAGATAAACTGGGATTGAAGGTGATCAGAAATTCCTAGTGTATGGCAGATGGATATGAAACAGTCCCTGTACTGTAAGAATACAATACCCTCCAAATGCATAATCTCTTTCTTGTGAAAGACATGTGGCCCAGTATAGAAGTTTTAGGTCAACTGATTCAGTTAAAGATTAGCCTCAATATTCTGAAAGAGAAGACTGTAGTTACTTATGGACTTTAATTCCCTATAAAGGATTATACTGGGCACCACGCTACTGCTACAGTGTCAAATCTTTTTGTGGGTTTGCTAAATTAACCTTTGTAATAGAAAGGCTTCTTATGTGCTTCCAGTCAAAAGAAGAGATGGTTTTGAGTTTGTAGCAACTTAAAATGCCAGTGATTGGGATCCTGATCTAAAATTCATAGTTTTTTCTGTTTCTTCTTACATCATGTTCTCTACTGTGTTGCAAATGAGTTGGAGAGATGTGTCCCACTCTGATTTAACGTTATGTGCAGGATACTTAAAATGGAAATCTCCATCAGAGGGGCAAAAACAAGTGCAGGTAATGAGGGGGAAGATGCTGCAGTTAAAAGTAACCTGATTATGATTTGTGAAATTACGTTTGGAAAAGTGACTTAAATGGATGTAATGTTAAATCTCACAGTCATATGTAGTGAGAGGAAAGGCTTCAGTTTTAGGTAATGGTATATATGTTGATGCATCTTTTCAGACGATGAGTGTGTATTTTAGGTTGTACCTCCCTCAGTACTCATGGCAGTACACATTCTTTATGCTCCCCCATAAGTTTGTGCAATATTTACTGTCCTGATCTTGAAACTCATGATGAGCTGACTATGACGAAACTCTGAGCAGAACCTTTTACCCTGGAAATCTGGGTCAGAACAAGCCCATACAATAGAAACTGTTGTAGTGGAGTTGCCATGTGATGTGCTGTCATGTTGAACTGCTTTGTGGGGCAGACAGGGAATAGAGACAGACACCAATGAGTACTTTACCCCATGCACTACATGTGGGACCTGGTGAAAGAAATCCTGTCCTGGTGGAAGTTAATGACAGGCCAACTTGGCCAGCTTTTGACCGATGTGAGAAAGAGTTTCCCAGCTGCGCGTAACTTGTGAGTGTGGTGAGTGGGTGCATAACGTAAATAATTGGTGGTATAGTCTAATGTTTGAGTCCCTTACAAATGTAACGGGCTTGGGAGGTAGCTGGTTCTCATTACACGAAGGGATAGTATGAAGGACTTTGTCTCTATAGGTCTCATTTAGTAAATATTGTCATGTTTGAAAGGTCTGATCTCTTCCTTGCACTTTTCCTTCAACTGCCAATTTGGATGGTGACATTGGTGTGAGGGACTAGCTTGTTGATGTTATTGGGGTGCCATGGATTTCTCTTTTTGAAATAGCTGTTCCTTTTGGTAGATTGTCTTTGCTTTTGTTCTTAGGACTTGTGCTGTAAACAGGCAATGTGAATGCACTGCTGTTTTCATACCCATGATATCTCGTAGCTTGCAAATAAATTGTTTCATTCAGGTCCAGGACAAGATTTTAGAGTGAAAAATTACTGGCCTGTTTAAAAAAAGGCACTTGAGAAAACTATTATTTTTATACATTTGGTCAATTATGTTTTCTAGGACATTTGCCATGAAAATGGTAGGATCAGATCTGTCTGGAGAGAATATTTGTGGCTACTGCTTTCCTCCTGGGCTGAGGAACACTCAGAGAAGAGTATTTGCTGTGGATTTGGGAGACACCATGGCAGCATGACATTAATGGTTTTGGGGCAAAAATTTGCTCTCCGTAGCATTGAAAGAGAGTGAACTGAGACTGGAGAGAAGAAGAACATTTAAAGAGAATGCTAAGTGGGGATTAAAGGAAAACAAGAAATTAGGGGTTAGGAAGAAAGAGGAATCGGAAGTATACAATCTACCATTCATTTTCTAGGAGCTTGCAGGCAACGTGATTTATTTTACAGCATTTCAACATTCCAGCTACAACCTATGCTAATGATAATCACAAGACTGGGATAGTTTAGATGTGGAACATAAATGCTGCCTGCATATGCACCAGTATGGCAAAATGGTTTGCCAAATCCCAACACTGCATGTAAATGGATCTTACACCCTTCTGTTTTGGTTTTAATTTAATTACAGAAACGTTTTCAACATATGAGATTGTTTTTTGACACCTTACTTAACATTTTTTTACTATTAAAAGTTTTAACTAAAAGCACTGGTAATTAAAATAAAGTAAGCAAGCAAAAAAATAAAAGGGAAGGAGATCCTGAAGAGTTTAAATGCTGGTCAGGGCTCTCTCCACCCTCCCCACCCAGTCCTTATGCCTTAAAATGGGAATCATGCAGGACAAGATGGATGTCACTAAGTCCTAATCTGGAATCCTCATTGGAGTCCAGCTTGCTTACACCTAGACTAACATGGAGTTTGGGGTTTAAGTGAAGGTTTATTGACAAAGGTAATTTACTCAGGAATAACGTGAGATATTTGAAGTTGCTGTTGTGGTTATTCTAGAACAGCTTTGCCTGAGGACACAGTTGTTGTGATCTTCTGAAGTGAATTAATCTAAAGGAGAAAAAAACCCTGCATGTTCTTCTTATCAACCTCTGAGCAGGAACCTGCTAATGCCTATTTGTCATCATTATCTAGTAGAAATTGAACTTTCATTGCTCCCCAGATGTGATTGTGAAGGATACAGTGAACTTTTTTCTTTCAGGTTACAAGACCCTTTTGAAAGGAATTTCAGGGAAGTTCAGCAGTGGAGAACTTGTTGCAATTATGGGTCCTTCGGGAGCTGGGAAGTCAACGCTCATGAACATTCTGGCAGGATACAGGTCAGTAACAATGAAAATCCCAAGTATGATAAGATCACCTAGCCTGATGGCTCCATGGAGACAACAGCAGAAGAAATCTTACCCCGGTGTTTGTAGAAAACAGGTATTTCACAGATTTTGAATTAGATTCTTATTGCTTATATTTTTTTCTGTTTGTCCTGTTCTGGTCACTTAGGATTTATCTGTTAATAAGTCTGATCCAAAAATAGGAAGCAATTTCAAGTCCAAAACACAAAAAAATTTCTCCTTTCCAGCTGTGTAACAAACCTTACTCGGTGTCTTATGTTTCTGATATTTTTTAAATCACATTTTATAAACACTGGAAAAAAATGACCCTTTTTAGTCGCCGCTTTTGTAAAGTTGATGTCTTCTTGACCTAACTGCAATGTGTGAAGTGACTGTGGTTCATCTTCCTGAATCCCTAATATATGGCCAAATACAGAGTGTCTCTGTGTTGTCATCAGGGCATAAGAAACAGGATAGAGAAACCTGAAAAAAATCACTTGAATGGCTTGATATTTTTTCAGACATTCATACAAGACAGCACACAGTTTGTACTAAGTTTGAGTAAAATTTTCAGCAGCATTGCGTGAAGCCTCTTATGAAAGAGAGCATAATCATAAAATAAATGAATTTCTGTCCATTGTATCAATTTTATTCCATAACGGGCAATAATTACCTAAGAATTCCACATACTGAAGCCTGTGGCGGCATATATGAAGGCAAGATTCATCCCTGGTTATTTTCTTGGTTCATTTCAGAGAGACGGGAATGAAAGGAGAAATTCTCATCAACGGACAGCCTCGTGACTTGCGCTCTTTTCGCAAAGTCTCCTGCTACATCATGCAAGATGACATGCTCCTTCCTCATCTGACTGTCCAGGAAGCTATGATGGTGAGCCTTGTTTCTTGCTGTAATTTATTTGGGCAGGAGAAAATAGAAATCTCTACATAATTGTGGATGTGATCCTACTCTTGGTAGTGCCGTGAGGCGTCATCTCTAATTGATCCCACTCAATGAAAGCACTTGGACTTGGATGATGCCTGGAACTCCATTTCAGGCTCATCCTTCTAGGGGTTGTCTGAGCTTCCTTAGCTTTATAATTTTCTATTTGTGACCAGCATTGTGATTTGGAAGAAGATCTAAGACTGTACACCTTAGTCCTCCTAGAGAATGGAACCTGAAATTCTGCACACAATGAGCCTTTGTAGGGAACATCTTTTTTCTTGACTGGTCAATGAGTAACCTTGTCTCTTTCTTTCTCCCCATCTTCCATGTTCTGACTGCAAAGTGCTGTTTTGACTCGAGCATGGTCTCTCTGCTGCTTCTGTTCTTTTGTGCCTTTTCTTTAATAAAGGCATTGTATAAAATCTCATCCAGTTTGTCACAGGAAAACAGGAACAGAATCCCAAAACTTAGAGGCAACGTAAATTCTTCTTACCGTTTTTCATAGCAGCAAGAAGTTTATTAATGGCCAGCTTGACCGATCATTCTAGAAGTGCCTGTTGCTCAGTTTAAGAAATGAACCAGTTTTTCTCAGAGGATGTTATCAAAATAAGGCTAAGGTGGCTCATACCGTATGCCAGCATCGATTCACAAATTTTAAGGCCAGCAGAAATCAGTGTAGTTTTTATGTGGCTAATTTTCTGCGAAGGATCTTCTCTGTAAGGAAGTTTTTCTTCTCTATTGTTTACTTGAAAGTTGTAGTCAGAATCCCATAGGACCACTTTTGTAGAATTGGGCCCAGATAATACTTGCTGTCTAAATTAATCAATCAAGGCTCTGACAAAAATAATTACTTAATAGTTTAATTGCTTCTAATAAGGGTTAATCATCATGTTTTGTGGAGCTGCCTCTTAGGACAGCAGGTGACATCTTTCACAAGCTTATTTATTTTTGTACTCATTTGTCACGTCCTGGAGAATGGCAGAGTTTGGTTATCCTTGTGATATGGATGAAGCACAAATAAACTGTGATTCTAGCATTGCCTGGGCAGTTAGCACCTATGCAAAAATCATGACTCTCCCATCTTCCTCTCAAGCTCTTTGACTCGCAGGATGGCCTTTCTTTCTAATACGCTTTTTGTCAGATGCTTGATTGCTTAAGTCAGATTATACTTCAGGTGCCTACTACACAGGCATATGTGATGCTTGTGATTTGAACATTATAGTTCAGCTTAAACTTTCCTGACTGGGTTGAAATAAGTTGTTTAAATGGCACTTTGGGATATTGTGCCTGAGACATGCACTGTAACTGGTTGTTGTGCTTCAAACCAGTTCGAAATCAAATTCCATTGTATTGCATTCCAGGTATCTGCTCATCTGAAACTTCAAGAAAAAGATGAAGGCAGGAGAGAAATGGTATGTATACTGGCCATCAAACTGAGAATTTTTGGCAATGCCAAAGAGGTCCATGAAGTGAGCTCTGCAAAGCAAACATTTTTATCTAACATTGAATTGCATTGCACTTCTAGTGATAGAATGAATCATAACCTCAAAGTTGACAGGTATCATTATGAGGGAATGTTTACTAAGGTCTCTATGAAAGTTGCTTTCAGTATGAGGCTGAGTAGATAATTGTAAAAGATCTGCTGAAATAAATTCACAGGTTTTGTAGGATTCTTTTAATGTACCTTAGCACCTTGGATTCTCTTGCATTCATGTCTGAGGGCTCAAGCATCTTGTGTGTGCCAAGATGAAGCAGTCATGTCTGGCAATGGTGAGTATAGACCTTACTTTTTCCAAGGACTAATAAAAAACTCAGCAGTTCTTGTAACTGCTGCAGAAATTTCTGTGCTCGTGTTTGAAAGTGTTGATCTTTATGGCTGTGCTGGTGGACATATTGTTGCACTGGAAAAATTAATGCAGTTGCAGTTAAGATACAGACTAATGTATTTTAAACCTGTGTTGGATAACCAAGGTTTGGACAAGTAGGAAACCAGGCACTTATCTTTTCTAAAACATTGGGAATGAGTTGTGCAATTTACTCTTGCACATGTCCTCCTTCTACCTATGGCTGTCGTTTGACTTTCCTGAGTGGCAGGGAAGTCCTGGTGTGTTTTTTGTCCATGGAGACCTATAGCCTAGCTGGACCTGCACTAGGAAGTGTGCTCCCTTTATCTGATTGCCACAATTCCTCCTCGGCATTTGTTCTGACACAGGGCTGTCCTTGTAAAGAAAATACCTTGGAGGTGTGTAACCAGACAAAATGGCTTTTGACGTGATAGCTTGTGCATGAGGCAGCTTTCTCAACTCAATTTGGTTACCTCAGTTATACTTTAAAGGGCTGGGAATGTACCCTTTGTACACATTTATTCTACTCTTAAAAGTCTGGGCCTGTGTATTCCTATCAGGAGTCTGTCTGTGCTCGAGTGGAGTTACCAGAGCATTCCGAAGCCTAGGAGAGGAGCAGTTCGGTGCTGCACAGCATGTTTCAAAACCATATATGCCCAGGGCAGATAATGTCTGGAGCTACACATAGACAAAAAAATCATGGCACTGGTGAAAGCAGAGATGGTTCAGATTGTTGAGAGAGTCGTGAAAAGTGAAATGGTAGCTCAGGAAGTGTTTGGAGGTGTTTTGGGTGGCTTCAAGCTATGTTTCAGTCCAGCATAGGACAGCACCAACAAGGAGAAAGTATGATCACTCGTACACTGCCTCCTCGAGGAGGAAGCCTCTGTTATGTGGGGGTTATGCTGAGGGCTAGTGGGGCTCATGTGATAACATGGGCCCTTGGCTAACATTGAGATTTACCTTCCAAGAAAGCTGGCTGCTCCTTCTACCTTTGTTAGGGACACGTATGTTACTCTGGATAAGTCTTCTAGTGGCTTAGCAGCTCAGTTGTCCCACCAATGGAAAGGGAGTTACAATTGGTATAGGAAGTTCCTAATGTTTTTGCTATACTTAGTCCCGTAAAATTCAAGTTTGGGGCTTTCCATGATTTTTCAGTGTTCTTTTTCATAAATAGAAAGAAGGTGAGATTTTCATTTTGGTGCACTTTGTGCTCCCAAAGCCATGCACTGAGGAGATCCTCTGTGGGCCATCATGCAGGTGACTGGAAGAAAGAAACCACCGTGCAGGGCTCAAATGAAACCAAGTTGTGCAGGAGGAAGGAGGAGATGAGAGGACACAGGAGTGGGAGTGGAGCATGGACATGAGAAAGTTGTGGTCTGCTGTCTCAGGAACATGAGAGGCTTCCTGCTCTTCCCCAGATGTCCATTTAATTCAATTTTTTTGTCTGGTGGAGGCTTGAACTTGACTTATTGGACTTGATAATTTCAGAGGAGTCTCTTATTCTAGTAAAAGATGCCCTTGACAGTAGCTGGCATGTAATTCTTAAGCAGAGGTTTATAAAGGAGAAGGTAAAACTGCTTCTGACTCACCTGGTGAAAAGTACACCCTTTGCCTGGAATGTGAAAATTATGGCAACTTCTAAGATAGAGAAGCCATTTTTGTGGGTGTCTTTTGTCTATATTTATTTCCAAATTGGAACATTTGGCATTTCTTCAATCTCAGAGAATCCTTGAAAATCAGAAAGAGCTCCAGAGAGGGAAACTTACAGGAATGAATGTATGTTTGGTAGCTTAAGATTGCTTTGATTCCCTCAAATACTTTTTTTTAAAATAAGGTAAACAGAGATTTTTTTTTTAATTGGAAAATACATTTGTTTAGAAGCAGCTGTTAATTTTGTTTGTACTTTGAAAGTCTTAATTCATTTACACTTTAATAAGTTCGGCCAAACAAGTTAATTCACTTGTTCACACTGTCGCTGTAATTACAAACAGCTCTTGGAGGAAAAACCTGTGCTGTATGCATTTATTCAACAGATTAGAAGGGCAGTCATTTTCTGGTTAGTGTTACCGGCCTATACTGGACTAGAGCATTCATTTTATTGTTGTAAATTGTAAGGTGAATGTTTATCATAGGTAAATTTTATGAATTTATGCACCTGTGTTGGCAACATTACAGATCGTTGTTTAAAACACGGACAAGTGAAAAATCCTCCAGTGAACCATAGTTTATGTTTCTAGTTGACCTAGCTTGTACTGCTCATGTCCCATAGCATCCTTCTTAGAGAGAAAGGGAAGGAGGTAGTTGGGCTCTTCTCTCTGAGAACGAGAGTTGGTGGGTTTTGTTCTTTTTTCGAACCCTCTGACTCAGCGAGGTAGCTCCTGGAAATCAAAACTGGGACAAGTGAAGGCTCAAGCCCTGGTTGGTCTAACCAATTTTTACCATGTTTGCCACCCTTTCTGGAAAACTCCCTCAATCCAGCCAACTACTACTTAAAAGAATTATGGGCTCCTTTTCCTACATTTCTGTGAAATATTAAATGTCTGGGCTTTCTTTTTACCTTTAAAGTGGTAGATTTAATTGCATAAGCAATGTAGCTTGGATTCACTTACTTTTATGTCTATATTTTTACTGGTGCCAAACAGCTATTTTCCTCACATAGGGCTACCAGGCCAGATCTACAATCACTGAAACAGAAAAATTCATAGTGGCTGGGATTGTTCGACTTTTGCTCCAAAGATCCTGGGACAAGCTGTGCCCTTCAGGAGGCTGTGCCTTGAGGACATCCCAAACATCTGAGAGTACTTGTGACAACTGAATTGGCTCTGAGGAGAATAAAAACACTTAAAATCAATGGCTGCACTTTAAAGAGTAGACTGTGAAGACCAGATGAGATAAGAGCAGGTCATGGCTCTATAGAAAGCACTGATTTTTGTTATACAGTTCTCCAGTCCCTTGTAAATACAGCCTAGAAGTTCTATTGAAAGAAGCTTCTTGGTTTCACTGTGTAATAGCTCCTCACATGTTGCTCATTTGATATCGGTGCCATATCCAAGGGATGCTATAGAAAAACTGGTTTCGGCTCCATTTTCACAGGCAAGGCTTCCTGCCCAAAACAGGTCGTTTAGGACAAACAAGTAGAATTTGGGCCAAAATAGTAAATGGTAGTCTGTTAAGCCCCACTGAATCTAATAAATGCTACCTTAGATGGAAAAAGGCTTCAATGTATGGATGGTGAAACAAAGTCATGAGCTAGTTTACATTCTCCATGAAAATCAATGAGGCTTTTCCTTTGTGCTGACTAATTTACATGATGCATTGTTGTGTTTCCTCTAGGTAAAGGAAATACTGACAGCCCTTGGTTTGCTGACATGTGCCAATACAAGGACTGGGAGTCTTTCTGGAGGCCAGAGAAAGCGTCTTGCTATTGCTTTGGAGCTGGTGAACAATCCTCCTGTCATGTTTTTTGATGAACCAACCAGGTACTTTAAGGCCAAAAATTAAAGATAGACAAATACTACTTTATATAGTAGAACAGTGCTGCAGAAAGGTTATTCACTTCTAAGTCCTTGGAAAAGGCTCATTTTGTATTGCCTGTAGGTACTGAATAAGGCCACAAAAATTAATTTGATTTGGGTACTTAGTGCCTTGTATCACTGCAGTAACCACTGGACTATGGGACTGTAAATCATTTTTAAGGGAGACAAACTGAAACACAAAGGAAGAGAGAGAGGAAAATATTTTCAGATTGTGGCATGAGTTTTCTTTTTCAAGCAAAGATAGCTTGAATATAAGCATTTTAAAGTGTGACTTTTAATAATGAATGTAGCATATTTAGAATCAAATTCTGTGATCAGTCTAGGAGGAGACTGGGAGAACTATGAATATGTATCTTTTCATTAAAGTTGGGAGCAGTTAAATCTGTAGTCCTAAAATGTAGAAATCCCTTAAGGCAGCTTTGAGAATACTCTATTTTTCATTCTCAGGCGTGCTTCCAACTTAATTAAAAGACTGATGGAGAAATATAAGCATAAAGTTGGCTTATGATAAAATTAAACTGCTCTGGAGAAAATTTATAAAAGGGTAATAGCGAGAGACCAAAGTAGCAAATACGTGTGCTAGGTTTGAGTGGTGCCTATGGACCTGTGGATAACAAACTTCTTTCTTTTTATTCAGTGGCTTGGATAGTGCATCATGTTTTCAGGTTGTCTCTCTGATGAAGGCTTTAGCCCAAGGTGGCAGGTCCATCATCTGCACAATTCACCAGCCCAGTGCGAAACTGTTTGAGTTGTTTGATCAGGTATTATTCTCAAACTCTTTCTCTTCATGGGTGGTTTAGGTAGGTGATACTTTCAAGGCTACATTCTTTAAGTAAAAACATGAATAATTCTAGTCTATGGTTTCAAATCAAATAAAGAAATAAATAAGAGCAAAATACACTTTTTTATTATGTTTTTTTCTTCTCTGCCAGTTTCCATTATTTACATGTAAAGTTTGTAAAGAATCTGGCTGGTACATTTGTCGCACTTGTGATTTTCATGCCTTCACCCACCACTGCTGCTGGGCACTCCTCTCAGTAAAGTAAATAGGAGTAATTGAAGACCAAGAGAGCTTTAGTGCCAATGTCTGCAGAGTTGCTAGTACACATTCTCATCCTAGCTACACAGGTGTAAATTGCAGAAGAATTTATTCGTGTGAAATAATAGTAATTGAAATGAAGTAATATGGAGACCTTTTCTCCAATCTAACAACAAGATGTGGACCATGCATGTTTAGGTTAGATTTAAATTTACCTTAATCTTGTTAGGAGATTTAAATTAGACCTGTGAGAGCTAAGAGAAAACCTACTACACCATAGGTGAACAAGCTCTTGCAGATTGCCAGTCTGTCAAGAAGGTTTATTTAAAGTCAATAGTGTGCCTAAAGGTAAGAATAATCAAGCTGTTTCCCATGGCTGTACTGTTTCACCTCTCCTTCCATTCCTGCCTTCACTAGCCTCATCTCCCAGCCCAAAGTATCCATAATGTGTGGAAATTAGATGGCTTGGCTCTACAGTTTCTTGCCTATTTTCAGCATGTGTCTAAGGCTGGAATTAGTCTGTTTCTGTGTTAATGTGCTTAAGTCCTGGAGGGAATGTTTGCAGTATTCAAACCTTAGGCATTTCATTTTCCATTAGTTGTAATTCCGTGCAAAGCTAGTTCCAAGTGGTGACAAATCTTCCGAAGGTGTTCTTCCCATAGGGACAAGAAGAAGTCATTAAGTTCATGGGTAGCTGTCATACAGATAGCAGGTTCAAGTATTTTGATACTATTTCACATTTTTCTTTCTTTTTTTCTTTTCTTTGCCTTGTTTTACAGCTCTATGTTTTAAGTCAAGGTCAATGTATTTACCGTGGGAAGGTGTTAAACCTAGTCCCTTACTTGAGAGATTTGGGTTTGAATTGCCCCACCTACCACAATCCAGCAGATTTTGGTAAGGAAAATTTGAATAGTTTATTTATTTTGTATTTGATTAGCACCTTCAGGATAATGGGGACTATGGTGTGTTTTATACCTTTGTACATATATACATATTGGCGTGTGTACATATATATGCCAAAATTAAAAATAAAATCATTCAGATTTTTTCTGAGCAATTTGAATGCCATCTAGTGGTAAAATTTAGTGAATATTTCTCTCTAGTGGAAGTCCAGGTCCAGGAAATGAAAGATAAAACATAGTAATTTAGTGTTTCATAGTAATTCATCTTAGTGCCTTTTCAAAGTGGCTCCAGTATTCTGTTCTTTTGTCTTGAACAATACCATTGTGGTATTGCACAGCTAATAGCATTGAGGTTTTTTTCATTGTTGTTTCTTAATTCCAAAGAAGCAGTAAGGAGCACAAAAATAGACTTTTGTAACTTTTTTATTACCAAGACTATCCCATATTCACTGCCTTTCCTCCTCTAAAATGACTCGTTTAACTTCCAGGATAAAGAGAACTGTTTGAAGATTTATAGAAAGATACATTTAAATTATGTGTGTATACATACGAATTTGCCTGTGGCATTTTAGAGCCTGTTCTAGACAAAACTCCTGTTTCTGTCAATGCTACAGAATCAAGGGGATCTAATAATAAGGCTTGTAACTAGTCAGTAGTGTAAACCGATAACTTACCTTCTGTTTTTTGTAGTTATGGAAGTAGCATCTGGTGAATATGGAGACCAGAATGGCCGACTGGTAAGGGCAGTACGGGACAGGATATGTGACACAGACTACAAGAGAGATGTTGGTGGTGAGAATGAGTTGAATCCCTTCCTCTGGCACCGGCCTTCTGAAGAGGTATTTGGTATATCACAACTAATGAGCATGGCTGGAGGCTGGAGGGGGAGGAAGAGAATTTAAATCCTCAGTCAATGGAGGAGGTTTCTGGGCACATTCAGCTGATGAGAGTGGGGTTTTGTGAATGAAAACTGAGCAAGATACTGCAAAGAAAGAAGTTTATTCTTTTATGTGTTTCCGCAGGATTCTTCCTCCACAGAAGGCTGCCACAGCTTCTCTGCCAGCTGCCTAACCCAATTCTGTATCCTCTTCAAAAGAACTTTTCTCACCATCATGAGAGATTCGGTAAGATTGCCTTTATAATAAACTTCTGTAGCGAAAAGGTCTATTCCGTTGCTTGTGAGGTAGTGTAATATGCCTTAAAGGTACTGTCCAACAGCCCATGCATGAAGATCATCACAGAACTTCAAAGGAAAGAGAGTGCTCTTTCAGTCTTGCTATTAACTGTACTGTCTTCATTGTGAACAACAGTTTTCTTTAGAGGAACTCAGAAGCATCTGGCCTAAAAACCTAAAGCTTAAATCCCCTCTGTGTTGGCAGGTCCCTTGTACAGTTATTAGTCCTACTGAAAAATAAGTGAGAAGTTGTACTGGTGTGTCATAAAACTAGTTTTTCCAGAAAATTCAGGGTGGCAGAGATAAAAATTTCACTGTGATGTAAGCTTAATACTTCAAGTCTTTATTTCTGAAACAGAGAATTGGTAAATAAAAATTTTGCTTCTCTGTTTTCATACATTTAATATCAAGATGAAATGAGTTTTGTAATGAAACTCTTCATTCCTGAGGAAACACACCATATCTTTCACCTTTTTTCTTAAAAACAACCAACCCACTTCAAAATACCAAGCCCTGCAGTTTTCATCTATGTTCGTTAAATGTTTTGGGTGCCTAGTTTGCATTAACAAAATAACAATGGGACTTTTTTTTTGCTCAAGAAAGTTTTTCTTATCTCTAAGTAACTGCGTTGTTGGTGAATTAAAAAGACAGAACTATTTACATTGTCTGATTGATGCTTTTAAATGTCCTCTAGATAGGATTGTCCCTTCATTAACAGGCGTGAGTTGAGGAGATGAACTTCCTCAACTAGACCTATCGAAGGAACTCACCTGTGTACAGTATAATTGGTACTTGTTGGCCAAGTGCTTTTCTCTGTGGCAAATTTGCAGTCTGATAAATCTGAGGAGGGTTTGTCTGCTGCTTTTTCTGCATATTGGAAGGTTTTCAGTGCTTTACATGAGGGAGTGAAAAGAATATATATACATTAATGTATATTGGTGTATTAATTTGACATACCTTTCCTTAGAAAAGGGGAAAGCCAGACAATACATCTATACTGGTGGGCACATGGTGGATTCAGATGAGGTATTTTGGAAACCAAATGCAGTTGAGCCATGAGGAGCTCAGCGTGAGTAATAATCATTGTGAGAGGGTAAGCTGAGCTTCGCTGAGCTTCACTGAGCTCAAAGTTATCTCTTTAAGACGCAACCATTTCCAGTGTAGACATGTCCACACAGAACTACACACCTGGAAGAAACCTGCTGGACCATTGTGTCCAGGCCTCTGGGGTCAGATAACCACAGTATTCCTTCACTTTTTCTGAAAGAGGAAGACTGTATTTAATGCCATAGTAAAAGCAGTCAGCTGTTTTCCCCGCTGCTCTGGTTGGGAGGATATGACAAGAGCCACACAATTCTAGTGGTTAGGAAACATCTTCTTATTTCCAGACCATACATATTATGCACATTTGTTTCTTTGCCAGCACATTCTTTGCCATAACTTGTTCTTCTTCCTTGCCATTTTACATTACAGTGCATTTGTTATTGAAGGATTAATCAAGTTGTTGAATTTTGTCTTCTTGCAATCTGGGATAGTTTGCACATCTGGTCTAGTACCAAATATTTGGTCAAAAATAAATTGACATGTTTGTGTGGGAGGGCTGTTGTAATCCAAAGCATACATACAGCTTCACATTCTCCATGTTGCTCAACTAGCTGATCAGAATGTCTCTGGTACACTTGGAGAGCATATCTCAGAGGTGTGTGAGCGTTAACCATGGATCATACAGTCCTCTCCCCATCTCCACCAAGGAGAAACTGTAACTTATTTTATGATGCATAGATTGAAGAACATTGTTGTTTTTAAGATATTTTTTTCCTGCTCAACTGTAAAGGCTTGCAGTTGTTCCAAATTTTATTATTTCTTTTGTTCTTCCATACCTCTTGTAGAAATACTATATTGCAGAGAAGGCACAGAAGGCTAAATTATGCCTGATTAAGTTAGTTTGGTCTATACAAGCCTGAGATACCTTTTGTGCCTCTCTTCTGGTCTGGGAAATTTATCTTTTAGTCAGAGAGAAGGTCTCCTCCCCCTGATGAATGAGGGCCAGTGGCTCCATGACATTGTGAGACAGCAAGATTTCAGGTTGCAGCATTTGCAGTTTCTGCCTGTGTTTACAGGAAGAAATTTTCTGTTCTGTAATAGCTGTGTGTCTGGTTGACACTGGAAAGCTTGTTACAGTAAGTTTTCCTTAGCTGAAGCCCAGTTTGCCAGTAGGAAATGAACATTTCTATGTAAGTTCTTCTGGACATAAGTACTCCTTTTCTGCAATCTATATATCTGATTTCAGTGATACTGCCATTGTTTTTGAGCCCAGAATTTCTGATCAGAAGTACTGCTCTTTCCTTGCTTGTAGGTCCTGACACACTTGCGTATCACCTCACACATTGGCATTGGACTGCTCATTGGCTTGCTCTACTTAGGCATTGGCAACGAAGCTAAGAAAGTCCTCAGCAACTCCGGCTTCCTCTTTTTTTCCATGTTGTTTCTTATGTTTGCTGCACTCATGCCAACTGTCCTTACATGTGAGTACCAAGGAGATCACAGTAAGCTAGGAGGGTGCTGCAATGTATCTGTTTTGTGTAAGATAACATTTGGCTTGTGATTCTACTTCTAAGACAGGTGTGGGGATAAATCTTGCACTCACTCAACTGCTGTGTAGAGGCGAACAGAGACAGACTTGTCCAGTGGCACCTCTCTCCCCCTAGTTTTGCCAGGGTTTCTCAACCCAATCAGTTGACTGTTACAGTCCTGGATTGGAATTTCCCCTTGTGCCAATGCATCTCAACCGTCTTGTGAGTTGGTTGGTCTTAGGGAGGATGTAATAATTTCTCTAGGACTTCTAAGTTGTGACTCCTGCATAAGATCAGCATATTCTTGTGGTGTCAGAAGCAAACTCCTGCAGTATGGACTGTTCCATACTTCCTCTGGGAGCACTGTTAAAGGAGTACTGATATGTTCCCTGTTGGAGCAAAAGGAATAACCAGGTTCTTGACACCACTTTTAATTCAAAAAGCCTCTTTAAGGGAGGTTCAGATCATCTGAGTAGACTGGTACATAGTCTAAACAGTGAGCAACTCTCAGGACTGACCTCTTATGTTTCATTACAAGTCATTGAAAATATTGCTGGTCTGTCAGAGGCCTCAGAGTTCCAGTCCCACTGTGGGACTGCAGTGGTACAGGATTAGATACAGAGAAACTACATTATTATGTGCAACAGTATTGCACATTGACGATCTAACTTACTAATTTGTGTTCTCTGCAGTTCCTCTTGAGATGGGAGTATTTCTTAGAGAGCATCTGAACTACTGGTACAGTCTGAAAGCCTACTATCTCGCCAAAACCATGGCTGATGTTCCTTTCCAGGTACATGCTCTACTCTTCAATAAAAAAAGAACCATTTAAGTTTATGGAAAATCCACTTGTCAAGAAGATTAGTACTGGTATTTTATCCATCTGAATAGTGAAGAAACTGTCCATCTGCACGTGCTGAAGTTTCAGATCCAAATCAGAAGCATCATAAGAGTAAACAGCAGGACTTCACAAAAGCCGAGACCTGATCCAGTATTTTTTTAATAAACAGATGACCATCTTTGCTTTTTTGCAGAAGGGGAATTGCAAAGGGCTCTAAGTGAATGGGATCTGTTTTCTAATGCCCAAGTAGTAATAGAGGTATTACAGTCCGTGGCAGATGTATTTATTCTCTTCAGCCATGCCTGTCAATTAATGGAAGGGCTGAGACCTGTGGATTAACTAGAACTCTCCATGTTTTTACCTTATTCAGAGTACAGTGAATGTTTGGCTCTAAATGGCCTAACTCCAAGTGTATCTCCTTGCAGATCATGTTTCCTGTGGCTTACTGCAGCATTGTGTACTGGATGACTTCACAGCCATGTGATGCACTCCGATTTGTCCTCTTCGCAGCCTTGGGAACCATGACATCCCTGGTGGCTCAGTCACTGGGTCTTCTCATAGGTGCAGCCTCTACATCCCTCCAGGTACTGATGGTGTTTTGTGGTCTCACAGGAATGCTGCTACCTCCTAACACTGACTGCTTACTGTGACTGCTGCTGTGTCCCCAAGACATTTGTTGAGAGATGGCAGGCAAAAAGTTGTCTTGATCTGATGTAACTACTTGATGCTTCCCGCTAGCATCAACTTAAACATCATATACATGCACTGAAGTTCCTTCCTCATCTGAACGAGGCTGTGCCTGTCCATGCTTGAGTGGCTTGTCACTTGCTATTCATCCCAGGCTGAGCAGGTCCTAGAAACTGAAGGACTGATGCATTTCTATGCATCCACAAAATGGAGGTAGACCGTGAGGATCAGTAGCTCAGGAGGGAGTTCTTCCATATACTTACAAAAAGGTTGTGGGAGGCAAGGTAGGAAGAGGCTTGCCCAGAAACTAAACGTCTGCAGAGAGAGGGAGAGAAGCAGCTGTTGGCAGGACTGTCACACTGGAAGCTGGCTGTGTAACTCCATTCTTCTTCCTGGCTGAGATGTGCTGAGCTGACCGTTCCACTGCAGAACTGTTTTGTGGTGCTTGTGATAACAGATGATATTGACATTAATATGCACTGATGCTATCAAGATTTCTGCAGTAGGAGACTTGATTCCCTCTTTGTGCCACCGTGTGGAGACCAGCATAGCCCTGTTGTGTGATCCCTGTGCTTCTGCTCTTGCCAGAGATACCTGTATGGCCCTTTACCCTGGAGGGGATGTAGAGAGGACAAGCTGCAGTTGGGTCAAGATCTATCTTCCCCTCCAAAGCCACCCAGCTGGAGATGTTCCTTGTCATCTTCATAATGTTTTAGCATCAGTTGAAGCTACTGTTGATGTGGAGTTAATGAAGAGGGAGGTCTGTGTGTCTTCAGTGAGGAGTGAGTGAGAAAGGATAATATTTAGAAAGAGGGGTCTCATACCCAGAGAAGCAAGGGAATCACAGTGCCCATCTCACTCTGTAGATTTCATGGTGGGTTAGAGTCCTTCAAAGGACAGATCCCAGTGTTGTCAACTAGTAGAAGGGTTTAGGAAGAGGAGAGGGACACCTTTTCCTCCACTAACAGCGTCTAACCTCCCCCTCACAGGAAATCTCATAAAAATCAGTAATTTCCTAGTATTTGGAAGTCTGATAGTTTTGGGGAGTAGCATTATAAGAAGAACTTGAATGGCGTATCCCCACTGCCTAAAGAGTAAGTTTGGACTGCCTATTTGGGTTTTGCACAAAACAGAGGATTTGCCTTAAGGAAAGTCCGCTCTTTTAAATGCTGGTGTGCTCACTGGAGGTCAGGACATCAGATGAAAGGGCAAGTAAATTTTTATGTTTTTTCTCTGGCTGTCTGACAAGAGACTATCTACTCCTTCTCTTCACAGGTGGCCACTTTTGTGGGCCCAGTTACTGCTATCCCGGTGCTTCTGTTCTCTGGGTTTTTTGTCAGCTTTGATACCATCCCAACATACCTCCAGTGGATGTCCTACATTTCCTATGTCAGGTACTGCTAGGGAGGCCATTAACTTCCCATCTGGAAATGCTGTTTGTTTGCCTTTGCTTGTTTGGTTGGTTATTTTGGATGCCAAAGAGACTATGTTCACAGCATGTTCTTTTAGAGTATAAATTGTACATGTGATGTATACCACATTATCTCACTGAATTTTATGTTGTATATGATGTGAAATAAATAGGAGCAGTTAGTACAGATGGTCAGCCACAAGTCCATGTCAGTCCCCTTGAACTGAGTGAGGTTGCACAGCATGCAGATCTTCCTGGATTTTGCAGTAGTGGCTTTCTGAAATAATAGGGACAGTATGCCCAACCAAGGTATTGATCCAGCACCTCATTTTCGAAGAAAATGTTGTGTAAATCAATGCTGTGTCCTCAGTAGACTTGTTGGATAAAGACCTGTATTTAAGTTTTGCAGTAGCACTGCCATGAAAGGCATGGGATTTCTGTAATCTCTAATCTAAACTAGTGTTTTAAGGACCATAGACACCTTATATCCTATCTGTGTCTGTCACTCGCGCTGTCTGAGACAGCTATCTTAAGATGGGATGATTGCCATCAGGAAACCTCTGGAGGCTAGCACGGAGGGATGGTTTAGACTAGACACTTAAATGTTTATAGCTGAAATTAGGTGAGCTGAATTTTCTCTTCCCCATTTTCCCCACCCTGCCCAAGCTGCACTGTTGCTGAGAAAACCGAAGCTAAAATATCCTCTCATTTGGCAAGTAAGGTCTTACGTAGAGACCTATCAAAGATTAAGAGACCACACCCCTCGAATTAGTAGCTAGAATTCAAGATGAGGCCTTAAGCTGTTGTCTAGCCTGTGTGGGGTCTACTGAAGCTGGAGGGTGCTGTCGTGGGCATGGAATCAATGATGGTGTATCTGCTCGCAAAGTCAAGTGCTAAGTGCACCCAGTGCCAGGGGAGACGTGGGACTTGTGCATTGTTAGTGAAACTATAGCACATGGAAGGAAAGAGAAGAGCCATTCTTGATTGGTGCCAGTTTTAATAGATTTCTGACTTCAAACCATAATTGTATGCCCGTTGCTTATTTTAAAAAAAGGAATTAATGATGCCACTTTTAAAAGGGGAATTTCTGAATATGAGCTGAAATTAGTCTGCTTTCTATTTTAACATTTTTCTTTGGAGAAATTGTACTATACGCTAACTGGAAGCAGTCAAAGGCAAAACTTCTGACCTTGTTCAGTCTTATGTAAAATGCCAGTGACGTGTCATTTGCTTGATTGTAACTTGCCCCAAGGCACATATGTCAGAACGATACTGAACCCCTTGGTGTTTCAGCCAAGCTCTGTAGGGATTGTATTGCTGATAGGGTACTTCTAAACAGATCATCAGGACTTTTCCTTGTAATCCATCCTTCTTCTTTCCAGGTACGGGTTTGAAGGAGTTATTCTCTCCATCTATGGACTGGATCGAGAAGATCTTCATTGTGACAAAGATGACACTTGCCATTTTCAAAAATCAGAGGCCATTCTTAGAGAACTGGATGTAGAAAATGCCAAACTTTACCTGGACTTCATTGTTCTTGGAATTTTCTTCTTCTCTCTGCGCCTAATTGCCTATTTTGTTCTCAGATACAAAATTCGAGCAGAGAGATAAAGGAAAACCAGCTAAACTGATGCAGTAGGAAGATCTTTATACATGCAGTAGAGGGAGGGCACTTGACATTGTCTCACTGTCGCAGGCTGGTCTCCAGTGCCCAGCTAGATGCTGTTATGACCTAGCCCGTAGAGAACCACAATGGGATAGTGGACATATAGTGTTAAGTCAATCAGTCTAGTTGGGTTGGGTCATGTTTTCATTACACTTTCTAGCTTTAACTAGGAAGAAGAAATAGAAGGGAATTTTGCACCACACAATATCAATACTGAGGCAGTGTAACTGTAATAAAAAAAACTGGCTGCAAGAACTTTCCCTATGAAAACCGATTTCGTGATAAGGTCACTAGGAGACTAGTCCTGCTAGCCAGAATAGTATATTGTCATCTATAGTTGACAAGGTAATGAGATACAAAATGAGAAACGCAAAGAAAATAGGATTCTTATCTTTTTAAATTCAGAGTTTCATCTTTGCAGTTTTCTATGTTCTACTTTGCAATTCTACTTTGCAATTCTTTTCCACAGAATTACCCCTTCTGGCCAAAAGTCTGTAAATGTATTAATTAATAAGATAAAGTTATCTTTTTAATATGGACACTTTTTTAAAACAAACCTAAAGTGATTCAAGTCATTATTTTTGTTTCTGTCTAAATTTAGAATTCTGGTGCTTTACTTGTTGAGCTGGTCTCATATCTGAAAACTGTAATGATAGGAGGAAAGGGCAGATTCTGAGTCTGCCCTAAACCTATAGTCCGTTTTAGATAGCACAGGCAGTCAGACATGTTCAAGCTGTCACTGAAGGATTGAAAAAATGTTCTTTTGCCGTGTCTTTTAAATCCTCAATATTTGTGATATTTAAAATAGTAAGTCTGCTCATTATCTGTTTGATCTACCTCCTGCAAATGAAAAAATCGAAGTACTCCAAGGCTCATTTTTTCTTAAATTGTGAAAGCAGAATGTATCCCTAAAGCCTGAGTGATTGTTAAAGCCTAATGGAGTGCAAGAGCTATATACGGCTCAAAGCTTGGGATATTGTGTTAAAACACTTGTAACTGCCTCATATGGCAGGGTTCATTGTATCTGCACCACACTACGTGTAGAACTCTCTTCAAAATATACAAATGACCTTGTAATACTGCAGGTCTAATTATGCCAAGCAGTTTTGTTCTCCTCCCAAAGTCTACATGCACAATATGGGAATTAATAGCTAATTGGTCTAAACACCAATGAAAGCATTAAAAGAAGCATGCATTTGTTTTGTAAACTTGGCTGGGGGAATTCTGGTTCCAAGTTGATGTGAATTTTGTCACTGATTTTCATGGGTTTGGATTTTCAACCCAAAATGAAATTGTGGGGCCCATACTCATGTTGGACACCTTGGTGAACTTTTGTGCAAATTCCACTACCTTCCGCCATTACTGTACATTTACCTTAGTGTCACAGACCTCCAAGTCAGACCTACAGATTCTACAAATGCATTATTCCTATCAGGATGCTGAAGTCTTGCAGACTGGAAGCAGCTCAGTGTCAGCAAACCGTTCAGGCACTCAGCAGCTCATGACGGTAGAGTAGATGAAGACCTTACATATCTGCTGGCCACCAGCAATCAAAATTCACAGACTTTTTGAAGACTCCATGGCTACATCTAAACTAGTAAACTAAATAGTGCCAGCGCCAGCTCTGTTAGTCCTCAGGCAACTGGGGCTAATAGGAATGGTCCCTGTACTGTACTATTTTTAAACAGACCCCAAACGTCGTCTGGAAAAGCTCTGGCTGTGCTGGGCTGCAGCTCTGCTATTTAGCAGTGAAGACAATTGTTTCCCAGTTTTCCTGGCCTGTGCCCAGGCTCTGTTTAATTTACCAATACAGACATTGACCGCGTGCATCTGTTAAACTCAGGATGCTTGAATTAAGCCTGTGACCTGGAAGACTTTAAGTCAAGTCATATGTTTTAGGAAGGTTGGCTGAACTTTTCCTGAAAATAAAATTGACCTGTGAAAGTAAAGTCAATCTTTACTGTGGAAGAAAAAAAAAAGTCATATGTTTTAGGAAGGTTGGCTGAATTTTTCCTGAAAATAAAATTGACCTGTGGAAGTAAAGTCAATCTTTACTGTAGAAGAAAAAACCCAAACTTACACAACCTCTTTGCAAAGTTTTATTGATGGTTTTTCACAAAAAGCTTTTATGTAGCTCTGCAGCTTTCCCAGGCGTAATAACAAGCAAGTATGGACCTATATGGCTATCAGATATGAGAAATTAAGAAGTTTGGCTATTCTGAATAGTAGTCATAACCGTGAACAGGTTTTGAATAAGTCACAATCAGATATGAGAAATTAAGAAGTTTGGCTGTTCTAAATAATAGTCGTAACCGTGAACGGGTTTTAAATAAGTCACCAGCTGAAATCCCTTGGCACAGTGTGCCTT
>NW_009605488.1:0-7306 GCF_000690535.1 Cariama cristata | reverse complement strand
CGTCCCGGAGGGGGGCATGTGCGAGCAAAGGCCGGGGTGAGCGGGTCCCACCGGGGTCCGGGCCGTGGTGGCGTTTCCCGGATGGCGAAGCAAGGCCGGAGCATCTCAGCGGGGGCTCTGTACTCGGCGGTGCTTGTGGCTTTTCCGTCTAGCTCCCACCCAGCTCCCCGGTGCACTGTGGTTTTTGAGCATTCGCAGGCTGCGGTGGGTCTAGTAGTCGTGCTGCTATCACCTAAATCATTCATAAAATGAGCTGGCATTCAAATAGTTCAGTATTATCTGGCTTTTCCCTCCTCGCAAATCTTTGGTTTTGAACTACGATGTGTTCAGGAAGTTTTGGCTAACTTGAGGCAGTTACTGCTGGGCTGTTCAGTAAATTACACTAATGTTGTTAATAATACACATTAATGTTGCTTGTCTGCATTCCATACTCTTCTTGCATTTTTGGAATACGTTTTTTGTTGGAAAGTGGCTTAATGTTCAGAAACTGGCTGCAAAGTCTTGTTTTGAGATGTGATCCTGAAAGCCCTTTTCTGTGCAAGTGGCCCCGCTTACTGGATTAAGTTTTTGTAGTTTTATGCCCCAGATCTGTATTTTGAGATTCTAAACTACACCCAAAGCCATAGGAAGTGGTGGAAGATCAATGAGGGAAGAACAGGGGAGTAGGAGAATAATGGAGAATAACTGCACACTGCTGTTAAGATACGAGTTTCATAAATAAGAAAACAGCATTCGCTTCTTGTATTTTCTCTTCCTCTTTCTTGCCTTCTTACTTTACCCTCTTCAGCTTTTGTTTCAGTGCGTTGCTTTGTGCTAGTACAGATTTTGCAGGCCATTTGATGATCTTAAACACATTGCTTAAGTTTTTTGGCCGGCCTGCCTGTCTTTGGGATGACTGTGCCTAATGGCAACAGGACCAAAGTCGTAACTGCAGTGGAAGTAAGTTCTGTATGGTTTAGAAGATATGTATATGGATGACTCAAAAATTCACTTAATTTTTTTCTCCTTGTTCCAGATGGAGAAGAAGAGTTCATGGTTTCTTGTTTACATAATAGCAGAGGCTGAATAGGTATAAAGGAGACTATAGTGTGGGTGAGAAGCGTCAAGCCCCTTGCAAGGCTTTGCTCTGTAAAAAAAGAAGAAATGAATCCTACAAATGATGATCCAGTGTTTGGAACCATTTTTGACTGGGACTATCTCTTATGGGAAGTTCGTTTGACGTTTTTAGCTGCTGGGTTTTTAATCTACTTGGGAATATTTCTCCTGTCTCACTGGCTGTCTTCATGGATAAGTACCACTTACCGTGCCTTGTATGCAAAGGAGAAGGTGTTTTGGAATATGGCAGTCACACGTGGTGTGTTTGGACTTCAGAGTTGTGTTGCTGGGTTATGGGCTTTGCTCATAGATCCTGTTTTTCATGCTGACAAAGTGTATTCACAGCAAAAGTGGAGTTGGTTTAACTGTTTAATAGCTGCTGGATTTTTCTTGCTTGAAAATGTAGCTGTTCACATATCCAACATTACTTTTAGAACATTTGATGTGTTCTTGGTAGTTCATCACTTGCTTGCTTTTGGTGGCTTGGCTGGTCTAGTAATTAACGTGAAGTCTGGACATTATCTGCCTTTGATGGGAATGTTGCTGGAGATGAGTACTCCCTCAACGTGCATTTCCTGGATGCTTCTAAAGGTAAGAATGTGATCATTTTCAGGTTATGTTTGTAACTGTTTTCATGCACCTCCTTTGTCCATAGGTAATCTGTGTAGTTTGTCTAGATAGCTTTTCAGCAAAACTGCGATTGTCTGATTGATATCCATGTTATTGTGATACCTGCTTTTGTCGTGATGATATTTCTGTAGTCCTCCATATAGGTTTCTGTGTGATGCTGTCTGTATGTGGATAGTGGGATGGTATAGATTCATTCTGAGTTGGGGCTGCTGTATGCATGTGGAATATCATAGCCCTACAAGGAGAAAATGCCTGAGAGTGTGTGTACGTGAAATACAGATTCCTCAGTTCCTTATCTTGAAGTAACAATCTCACTTCTGCATACTTTCTGTTCTTGTTTTTCTAGGCTGGCTGTGCTAACACCTTTTTCTGGAAGGCAAACCAGTGGGTGATGATCCACCTGTTTCACTGCCGCATGATTCTTACTTACCACATGTGGTGGGTGTGTATTTTCAACTGGAATTCTGTGGTGGAAAATCTGGGACTTCTTCATTTTATTGTTTTATTCTCGGGATTATTTGCTGTTACGCTAATACTTAACCCATACTGGACATACAAAAAAACTCAGCAACTTCTCAGCCCAACTGACTGGAACTTTGAAAATAAAGCAATGGAAAATGGAAAATTAAATGGTGAAACACATGAAAAGAAGAGGATATAACACCGAAACAGCTGGTTCCTAGTAGGGTAGAGAATACAATGCGAAGTAATTTTTTGCCCGTGACTTAGAAGCTTTTGCAAGAAGCTTGTTAACAGAGTGATTCCTTGCTGGTAGTATTCTGTGTGCACCACAAGTATTTTAAAGCATTGTTTGTGTTTCATATGTGCATACACATAAGATCTTCAACCTCTTAGTTATGAATTATGCCAACAATTTTGTCAGGTTAGACAGTATTTCACGGTTTAGTAGTGACATACTCTCTAATGGCATCCTTTTGCCCTAATGCTTCAAAGTGGCTTTACAGTTCATTTGTCTGTTAAGCTCAGCTTGAATCAAGTTTAGCTTGAATCCTATTTCACATATGTCGGAGATACTGATACTGGAAATTGTTTATTAAGACCAATTATGACCCAAGTTAGGTATGCATGGGTACCTAGTTCCTGTGTGCCATTAAATCATTCCAAGTGGCTGAATTGGTCAGGGGTAGAATGCAGTCATGGCTGGGGTTTGGGGTTTTGTGGGGGTTTTTTTTGTTGTTGTTGGGTTTTGTTTTGTCTTTATTTTAAGTGCACTTGAGGAAGAGGAAGATAACTGTTTGAGTGTTCACTGTCAAAGTGAGTTGTAGTTTCCAGGTTCCCCTCAGTATGGGAGGAGTTTATATCTGCTACAGCCATGCATGTGAGGATGTGGGTATTTGTTACACTGGTGGTCTAGCTAGGTAATTGTAGTGGTCCCTTCTGGACTTGAAATCAATGAAATAGAAGAGGCAACGACAGAATGTTTAACTCTTGTTTCGTCCTTGAAAAGATTGCTGATTGACTAGTAAAAGTATTTTCTTTGTAGGTCCCACATGAGCAGTCATGCAATTAGTTCCACTAGCGCTGCAGTTATGGTTCCTCTTATTTTTGGAAATTCTCTTAGTTACAGAGGGTTTTAGACTCTGAGGCGGAAGGCCTGTATCACCTTCTGTAGGAGTTCGGTTGTTCTTTTAGTATTCTTATTTTACCTCGAAGAACATACAAAGTGATGCTAACAGTCCTTTGCACTTTATCTGCCACGTCCCTAACTCTTTCCTTGATCTAAGGAATGTGTTTGCTAAAAAGATGGGGACTAGGGAAGTTGTAGTGGATGTTCTCCTGCTAAGGGCGTTGCTCTGATGGTTCCTTGGTGAAATGCTGGACAACAGAGGAAGGTACAGAGGTGACGACAGAAGAGAGTGACGCCTAGTGGCAGGAGAATGAGGAAGGCATTAGTTAGATTTAGTACACTGAGCTCCTGAGATAAGAAGCCCGTCAATTGAAATGTTGTTGTATAATGTGACGTGGCTGCTACACAGATTTATTTTCCGAAGTAATAAGACTGGGCAAACCCAAGCTGTGAAGAATTTATGGTGTAAAAACCCCCATTTTGCTAATTTCTGGTGAGGATGTCTTCCATTTTTGTTGTGAGTGAAGGGAAGAACCTAGTGGTCAGGTTGCTGTGTTCCCTAACTCACTTTCTGTGAGCACGGAGTTGAAGAGCTGCTCTATGAGGGAGAGGAAACTTCCTACCATTAGGTCAGAAATGTGGCTATACATCTTGTTGATAATGATGAAGTGGTGAATATCGGAAATTGCCAGTTCAAGAGCAGGCTGAGAAGGTCACAGTAACTTTACACACCAATCCTATCTGTTATTCTACTGATATTCAATAGAGAAAATCTAAATTTTGTGCCACTTTCTTATTTCGAAGCAGGCCAGAATGAGGTTGCAGTGTTTTGGCAGTGTCACCTGTCTGGACGCCATCCTAGAGAAAAAAGGATTCTCTAAAGCTTGAAATTATGTACCTCTCCTGAGGAGTCGTGTGTGGAGAGTAATGTTGAAACTACTTTAGAAGAAAGCAGAGGGATGAATTCCTTAGAAACAGAACCGAAATACGTGATCCAAAGGCATATCTTGCTGAATCCAAACCTCACTTGCAGGAGTTCCAGGGGGGAAGGTAGAGGATAAGTCACCAGATATCAAAATGATAGTGTGCTCTATGCAACTTAAACCTTAAAAGGTTTGGATTTGATAAAACAAGGTAATAATTATAAAAATCCCAGCTACAGAATTCTGAAGAATCCTAACAGAAAATGGAAGCATCAGAAGAGAAATAAGTTTGGGACAAGTGTGTGATTCTTACAGTGGCTGACTAAAGGAGTGAATTCGGGACTGAAAAATGATTAGGTGTGGTCCAAGCAGACGGGTAGGTAGTTGTGTCAGTGGCATCAGCCTTCTGAAGTTTAATGTTTTCTATTATTAATTTATGTAATGTTATTAAGTGGATTTTAAGTCTTTCATTAAAAGTATTTTTTATCATATTAAGGCAATCTTATTAGTATGCATCTTAGTGTGCATCTTTTTTCACGCAGACTGTTAACAGCATATCTCAAAAACCTTTTGCATGTCTTAACTATATGGTTAATAATACCTAATAGCACCTGTTAGCCTGAACACTGCTAGACCTGCTAGGACAAGAGAGCTATGCAATAAAGCAAATAACAGCACTCATTTCTGTTCGTTTGAGAGGTGAGAGGATTTTACAGTCCAGCTAGAAATACAAGAGGACATAAAAATACAGACGACCTTTCTTCATCTTGATGGCCTAGAGTTGGAGTCACCAGGTCTGTTACACAGAACCTCTTTTTTTTTTTTCATACTAAAGTGTTTTCCTTGCCTTTTGGCTGCTGCGTTTGAGAGGATTTTCTGGTTTATGATTGTGGATGACTGTCTCGTTGCTCTGAAACAAGACTGAAATAGTTCTCTAACTGAGACTTTTGGTATCTAATTACTCTTATAACTAAGTGCTGCTTTTCAACCCAAAGGGAGACTAGCCATAGTTTAGTTATAAATTTTGTTAATGTGAAACTAATCCCAGTCCCATTGGGCCTATCTTAAAAAGCCTCATCTGCAATCCAATGTAGAAAAATTCACAGTCAGCATCAGGAGTGGCTGGATCAGGTCACAGGGTGTGCTGCTGCCTTGATTTGGAAAACTCATGCATAATATGCTTTTGGGTGAATTTTTTTTTTGCCTAAGTGACTATTAGAGTCTTCATCCTGCTTTCTTGTTGGACAAGCTTATTCAAGGAGTGCTGTTTCTGTCACCGTTCTGGCTGAAGCTTTTTTTTTAATCAATAAAACAAACCCAAAGCGCAAAAAAAAAAAAAAAACCACAAAAAAACCCCCACAAAACCAAAGTATGATGCGGGTGTTTGTTTTTGGTGAGGTTTTTTTTGTTTGGTTGGTTGGTTTTTTGTTTTATTTAAAGAAAAATGTCTGATCTAAGACACTCTGGCCAGGCATCTGGTTCTTACTGTCTTCATACAGCATTCCTAAATCACAGTTTGTGTTTGCCTTCATTTGTCTTCTGTCTTATGTTTTTTCCAAAACCTGTCATCCTTTCCCTCCCTCCCACCCACCAATTTTTCTATAACATTTGCTCTTACTTGCAGGATTGGTCATGACCTTGCAGCAGTCACGTTACCACAGTGATATTTTGTCTAACAGTTTTCAGCATGTACTGTTGGGCCCTTCTTCCACTAAATACCCATGTCTAAATCTTTCAGGTTTTTTTTGTTTTTCCTGATAACACTGATTAAATATTGATGTCATGTACAGTTATAAGACACCTTTTTTAACCTCAGGGAGATTCCCACTTAAAGTGAATTTAGAAGTGTTAACCAAATTCAAGTCTGCTCTTGTACAATATAACGTTTGTTGAATGGTACAGCATCTTTACACTGCATACATAAATAAAAGTATTTTATTGAATAATTGTCTACTGTGAGTTTCATTTACTGATGAAAATAATGCCTGTTATTTTTTACTTGCTATTTGTAGCTTAAACAGTGCGTGCACTAAAAAGATGACTTGTTTATTTTGAAATACTCTGTTAAACTTTACAAAGGTAATGTCACATCCATGGAAATAGCTATAAACTTTTTAAACTAATGTTCCTTCACCAAGGTTTAACGTATTATTAACATGAGCATGTTCAGTTACATGACTAAAACACCGGATGCTGCGCTATATGTAAGTATGTATTAAAAACGGTTACAAAGCATCACTTGGGAATGACCCTTCTGGCTTGTGTATTTGGAAGAAGGGGCAGGCACCTGAGGGGGACTACAAGGATGTCGTGAGGTTATGCAGGGAGAAAATGGGAAGGGCTGAAGCCCAACTAGAAATTAACATGGCTACTGCTGTAAAAGACAATTAAAAATGGTTCTATAAATACATTAGCAACGAAAGGAGGGCTACGGAGAATCTCCATCCTTTATTGGATGTGGGGGGAAACACAGTGACAAAGGATGAGGAAAAGGGTGAGGTGCTTAATGCCTTCTTTGCCTCAGTCTTTAATAGTAAGACCAGTTGTTCTGGTCAAGGACAGGGAGCAGAATGAAGCCCCCATAATCCAAGGGGAGATGGTCAGCGGCCTGCTACACAACTTGGACACACACAAGTCTATGGGGCGGATGGGATCCATCCGAGGGTGCTGAGGGAGCTGGCGGAAGTGCTCACTGAGCCACTTTTCCATCATCTATCAGCAGTCCTGGCTAACTGGGGAGGTCCCAGTTGATGGGAGGTTAGCAAATGTGATGCCCATGTGAGGGACGGAAGGAGGATCTGGGTAACTACAGCCCTGTCAGCCTCACCTCAGTGCTGGGGAAGGTTACGGAACAGATCATCTTGAGTGCCATTATGTGGCATGTACAGGACAATAAGGTGATCAGGCCCAGTCAGGATGGGTTTATGAAAGGCAGGTCCTGCTTGACTGACCTGATCTCCTGTGACAAGGTGACCTGCTTAGTGGATGAAGGAAAGGCTGTGGATGTTGTCTACCTAGACTCTAGTAAAGCCTTTGATACTGTTTCCTACAGCATTCTCTTGGAGAAACT
>NW_009605487.1:287-9761 GCF_000690535.1 Cariama cristata | reverse complement strand
TTCTCCACTGCCTGGACACGTTGGTCAATCTACCCACAGGTGGTTCATAATCCCAGTTTTCATTTGGTAGTTTTTTTTAACTCAAACTTTGAATTTATTTTACAAGTTAAAAATGTTACAGGCCAAAGCACGTGGCAATGGAGAACCAAAAGTCTTCTGCAAATCTCTGCTGAATTTTTAGGAGCATCTAGCTGGTAAAGGACAAAATAAGGGGTACTATCTTTTAATGTATTCCCCAAATACAGACATAAATTATTTCTAATAATAATTAGAGTACTAAAATTAGAATAAATAAAATTTCTAAGCCTGTAAAATAAAACTGGAAATGGTTAGATAAAAATCAACTAGGAAAGAGATTTCAGACGCATCTATGTGCATGGTAGCTACATTTTACTAGTGCATGCCTCTTGCGGTTCAATCCACAGAAGTCTCTACTGGCACAACTCCTAATTTTTACATCTTCCACACAAAACTGCAACCCCATCCTTGCTAAGGAAATGAAGCTTCAAGGGGTGCACCTGTTTTTTTTTCCAGTTTCTGTCCAGGCTCTGTGACTCATACACTGTGATGGAGGCTCTCAGTGCCATCTGGCCACGTACCTTAGATCACAGCTTCCCTCCCAACAGAGGGGACAACACTTGCCAAGTTTGCAAATAAAGCAGGGTCAAAACCGCTCACACCTGTGCATATATCAGCAGCATTGCTGACCTTCCCTATGGCATGGCACATTTCTGCTTCTTACAGCAATTCAAACATGATTTCACTGGATAAGCATGACATGAATTTCCCACAACAGGTTATTAATTACGGGAAAGATTTTTTGTTTTATGATTAGGGAGTAGATGGTTCCCTCCCAGTGGGAAGGAACACGTGAGGGTTTCTGACCGCTGGTTTAATCCCCCGAGTGTCAACAGCTGGAGATAACCGAGTCACACACAGGAAAGTTGTCAAGAGGCAACAGTTCTCAGTCCTGCATATGCAGAGCTATCACAAAAAGAAAGAGGACATCCGCAGGATCTGGAGCCAACGGCACAGACAGCTGAAGTTCCGCACTTCTTCCCTGGTTCCCACTACTCTTGGCGGCCTGTCCCAAGAAGCGGTCACAATTGCTTGAAAAGTATCCAAGAAAAGGAAAAAAAAAAAGCAAAAAAAAATGTAGCAGAATTATTATTCTTCTTTGCACGAGAGATCTACTTGATCTGAACCACAGAAACTTGCAGTAGCAGAAAGACATTACACATGGTAGTGGTAATGATAACCAGTAGAAATCAATAGTGTCATCTTTTCTTGCCATGAAGTCTTGTCATACGATGGGATCAGGGGGAGGGAGGCTAGGAAGACACTGCTGTATTTCATGCCTTCAGCATGCTACTTAAAACTCCAAAACTTCAGTTAATTCCTCCAGCGCTGTATTTAAGCAATTTTAACAGTAACTACTCATCCTCTTCTCTACCAGACTGCCTAAAACTGCCTCCAGACCAGTCAAGTTTTCTTTTACAGCCCTGGCACAATCAGGAGGATTATCAGGCAACAGACATCAGGCAATATCTCTTTTGCAGTACCTTGTGAGAATTTTTTTAAATGCTGTTCCTGCCAGTTGTTTATATTTTAATAACCTCTTTAATTCTTCAGCAAAAAGATGGTGAACCGGAGTTTTAGACTGTTTCTAAGACAGTAATTTCAGAAAGAGTTTGTCAGAAATCAACTCAACAGCATCAACGCAAGAGGGGCCGGCGTCCAGCTGGTTTAGATGTGCTGTCCGCTGCCACCTGCTGTTACAGCTCCACCAAGTCAAACCGCTGAGCTCCAGCTTCTGAGGGATACGGCTTAAGAGCACAGAGAGAAGGGAAAGCTTTGGGATTGAGATTGCTGGGGAGAGTCAAAAAAAAAAAAGGGAACATACCAAGAGAATTGCTCACCTAAACTCAGCGGGCTGGGGCACGGCACAGCAGCTTCACAAGTTTGGATTCCTCCCAGCAATGCTGAACTTCTGGCACCTAATTTAAACAGCTAGTCTCCAGCTCAAGAGAAGGCTTTTCCAGACAGTGATTCAAAGCAAAGGCCTCAACTGGTCAGTGTGGTCAAATTTCCTCACGAAGAAAAAAAGTAGCTATAGAAAAGAAAACTGACAGTTTTACACCTTCAGCACCTTCATACAGTTCTACTAATCCACCAGTTGTCCTGCAGTGATTGTTAGATTCATTTTCACTACTTAATGTTGCATTTTTACTATTTAATTTGTTTTAAAAACATCAGATAACAGACCTTGCAATGGAAACAGTTTTGGGGAAAACACGCAGCAACGACTGAGTCTACCTCCCAGATGGAAAAAAGAGGTTCACTAGTTCCAAAGCCTGCAGCTGCGATTCGTGAAATCCTTAAAGAAACCTGCTAACCACATCAGCTAGAACATCCCATATTATCCCAGCAGCTGCTTTCGAAGCAAAAGCCTTTGCTGTATGCCATATTCAAAACACTACATCAAGAAGCATTTAGCAGGTGTAAACTTTAAATTAAGACATGGTGGCTTGCCACAACTTCTGTCAAGTCCAGTTCTTTAAGCGTAAAGGTTTTCTTTGGCATTGAGAAGTGATATAATAGATATACCTTCCTCCTGGAGATAAGCTACTTCTCTCTAAAACATCTGTGTCTGGCAACCGAAATAACTCTCTTCAGCTGTAATCCCCTTCAGGGAGTTTATCACATCCGTGCATGCTTAATGAAGAACATCATCAGGCCCCTACTTGAATGGTTTGTGTTTCATTGAAAGGTATGGTTTGTTGTCAGATGAAGTCTATTTTTGTTGTGACATATACTTCCTTATTCACACACAGATGATATTGATTTAAAATTAAATAAAAAATTGTATTCTGTCACATTCCTGTGCCACAGCTCAAACAAAAACTAATTTCTCCCAACATCAGGGACAGCTGAGTCACATTTACTTCACTTAGGGGCATGAGAGCCAGTTTCTTGCCTTGTGAAAGCACTTACTTCTGTACAAAGCAAATATAAGCAGTTGGTCACTGTATACATGAACTGGTAACACATGTAAGCAACTCCATGAGACAACAGAGGTTCAGGTTCAGACTCTGTAACTTTAAAGTTAATTTAAAAATATTTCTTGCTTAACTTGCATCCTCTCTGTAAACTAATCCCATTATCTAAGTTGTGAGAGTCACACGTGCACCCACTGTGCAAAGTACATACTCAATCACATTACTCAGTAATCATTACATGGAGCCAGCAACACCCAGAAACCAGCACCACTCAGAAGCTACTTTAGAAATTTGCATGAATTTTGCTGCAACCTGTTCAGCCTTTAAGCTGATAATTTAACAACAGTTTCAAAGGATGATTCTATAAAAGTAGAAAGTGACATTAATACCACTGTAGACAAGTATCACTCATAGTAAACAAAAGTCTTCCATTTATTCCAGATTAGACAGGAATTACTTAACTTCAGTAAATTAAAGCTTCTCCAACTTCTCAAGTTACTTGCTGGAAGAAAATCCTGATTTCCTCACTCAAAATTCTTTTCCATGTAATTTAAATTCAGATCTTTTTTTTTTCCACAGCTAATTTAACAACCAGCCCCAGCTAAAGCAAGTCTGCACTGTGTCTTAAAAAGAGAAATTAAAAAAAAAAAAAAGAGAAATAAAGAGAAATAAAGTTTCTCCTTTAAAAGGAGAAATACAGTTCCTCTGCCTTTAGTCCCCAGCATATCTGAACAAAATGTAGGCTGGCACAAATTAGTATTTTGTATGCATCATATGCAGCTGCCATTCTTCAGAATAACTAAATTATATTCACCAAACTCATTCTGGATGCCTATCAATTTATCTCAGCACAGATCCTGACAGAAGACCCTCTGTAACAAAACGTCTGGTTAAAGCAATTACAGTAACATGAGAAAGCCGTATCTGCCTGCAGCCACTCATCCAGCCCTGTAAGGGAGTTGGTCAGTGAGCAAGAACAGGGAAGGAACTTAAAAATACACTCAGTAAGCACATATATATATTCAGCTGTTGCAAACACGAATTCTCTGATCAAAATCCCATTCCTTACTAGAAACCTTAAGACACTGATGGGCCACACAGTGATGCTGAACCTTCATCCCAACTGGATGTTTTGAGAAGGCAGACAGTTAAATTAACACTGCCATTTTACTGTTGTATCGTCCCTATTTCTCAGCTGCCAACAAGTCAGACTTAGCTCATGCGAGCAGTCATGCTAGCATGACTCTGGAGTCAAGAGAGAATGAAACCAGGAGGATTTCACAAAATACAAAATTATTTCAAGATCAGGCCCCACACAATTTTTTTTGTAAAGTGACTACAGGACTGAGCAGACCATGTCTTTGTTAATGTATTCTCCTGGTTAATTTATGTATTTTCTTTGCACCTTCTCACACAGAGCTATAGTCCTGTGTCTCAGCAAATCAAGCTCTGCTTTAGATAACCCTGGCAGACACAGGTACGTGGCCTCTAGGTGACAACAGACACTTTGGGAGCTGTCTTTTTCTTATACGTCAACATTACTGGTGCAGTTTGTCATGTCACTGATGTTTCACTGAGCTGAACTGATGATACACAGAGAAACATTACTGATGTCTTCACTGAATTATCTTCATCATAGTGTAAATATGGGGTAATGTACCAAAATCAAAGGAATTCCTTGGAACTTACATCAAAACTGAGCCTCTCCTAATGGTGGAAACCAATTCTCTGTCCTAGGGCTTGCAAACATCCTACAAGAAAATAATACAGAGAATTAGCAAAACTCATGTCATCTAATTAAAACCTCCATTTTGTTTATATAAGCTTTTGCACCGAGTTTACTTCTGAGCACAGCTGTGTGAGGATGTGTAACCTGACCAAGATAACATGCTATCCAGTACCTTGATTCTAGAGTTCTCTTTCAGGGAAGGTATTTTGACTCCAAAAAAAATAGTAAGGTTATTTGTCTGAACCCTTGTCCTTTTTATCCCCCAAGTACATCAGTTTACCTAATTAATACATTACATGTCTATAGACCCTGACTTTCTTGTGGATTTGAAAATACTTTAAATCTTTTTTTGACACTTAGAACAGAAAAGCATATTTAATGAAAGCGTGACTGTGCAACATGCCTAGCCTACAAAACCTACTCAAGATTAGTGTGATCCCCATACTTTTAGCTGAGAAAAATCTACAGAGGTTGTCTTTTCTTTCATCCTGTCTTCTACCTGTTTTCCTTTTGCTTCTATCTCTCATTTCGCAGGGAGCATCACACTCTTCTGCCTCTCAGCTTCAGTTTAAAATTACTATCAGATACCTAACGTACAGTATTACAAATGAACGGTGAGGTAGATATAGATTTTAGAGGTGGTTTCTCAACCAGGTTTTTATGCAACGTGTACCACTACTGGGCCCCAAACTGGCTAAACTACAAAGGATTCATTTAAATATTTATATTGATATAATTAAACTGGGATTGCATTCATATCTGAAGCTGACTCCACATGACAATAATTATTAAGTTACCTACTAATGGATCAAAAGTCTCACCTGCAAAACATGAATCTGTGCAAATTTACACTCCTGTCTGCATTTAAGAACATTCTAAAAGGAAATTTTAATATGGCTTTTTTTCCATTTCTTTTTTAATGACTCTCAAAAAAAGACCTTTAAGCAAGCAAGGCTTTACTCTGCCTCAGTGTCCAGTAGCCTGAATGAAAATATAGCTGCGTGAATATACCAGACTTCTCTTAAATTTAGCACCTCTTAAAAAAATCCTTAATATCCACAAAGTGAGCAAACTGCTGCTGCCCCGGAGAAGAAAACGTGCCATGTGGGAAGGCATTTTCTATTTTTTTATTGATTACACTCACTTAATAAAACAAATCTGTTCTCCTCCCACCCAACTTCTGCTCTTATCCTCAGTGTTTGAGCACATTACTCCTCTTTGCTCTTATATTCCTCACTAACATGGCACTTCTTGACTTAGTTACACACCTTCCTTCACCTCCAACCCCTGCTGCTCGATTTCTTCCCCCATCCCTATCTTCTCAGACATCTGCTTGTTAGCTCCTGTTTCTCACTCTCTCTTTCTCCCTTTCCCTGATTTTCTTCTGCTTTCTCACATTTGATAGTTACAACTTTCTTTGCATTTGAGCTAGACACCTTCCTCTTCACCACGGCTCTTGGTGTCCCTTGCTTCCACACAGAGACAAAACAAAATATTCCATGTACTTTCAGTAAAATTTCACAGTCCCTGCTGTCCTCAACAGACCACAGTCAAGTCAGTTGGGAGCATGATATACATATGGTCTTAAAAGCTTGTAGTAAGCCGAGAGGTTAAATCTGTTCTGTATAGATACATCTAAGAATTTCACTGACAAATTTTAAGACAAGTAATGACATTTTGCAAAGACTTATGACATAAAAATTTTTTGCAGATTATTACAAAGAAATGAAGCCAGATACCCTTGGCCCAAGCGGCCTTCCTTTTAAACCTCATATTCCTAGTCCAAAGTACAGAGACATCAAAATTTTATCCCCCGAAAAAACAAATAAAAAGATTATGAGACTTTTTGCTTAAAAAGGGCAAAAAAATACATTTCCTCTAACATCCTTCTGTGAGTCATTGAGACATTTAAAAAAAATTTCAGTCCAACTATACGGATCATTCTAACAAGGTATAATCAAAACTAAGGCTATTTCAAGATTTTTTAAAAATTACAAGCATTGCAGAAATCTAAACGAGTGACAATCCAAATAAGGCAAATGAGGTATGTATCCTGCATGAGCTGTACAACATTGACAAAATGTGTGCATGTTACTTGCCATGCAATAGACTCCACATAACTTTATCTCATCCCTTTCAGGAAGTGTTATCGAGTTGTCTGGCTTCACACTATCCCATAGTAACCGAAAAGTTCAGCCACTAGAGAGTGTGGGATGGGGACTTCGTGGAAGTGTGTGCGGTCTGCATTTTTGCAAATTAATGCAAAGTGATGCATGCTCAGAGCTATGACATGAGATACACTGGGGAAGGATGTGAATCAGAATCTGGAAAGCCACAGAATTAGCCTACTTACTGAAGCAGACTTATAAACTATAAATCTATTTATATAGTTGTAGTTAATAATATAAAATATATATTGTGCATATTATTAATATATTCTACTTAGTAATATAATAAACATACAGAACATAAAGCTTATATTTATTAAACATAAAGCTGTATCTTAAAAACTCAAATTGTTCAAATTACACAACAAAACAAAAAAGCATTCTTGAAACTCTCTTAAATTATATATGCTGAGGTAGGATGAAGAAAACCACTTGCTTTTAAAGTATTAATGGACTGCCAGCCCGAAATTCACATGCCAAGTCACAAGTTTATAAAGAGTTCTCCTGAGTGTGTTTTAAACTGCTGAGTGTGCATGTGAAAGGAAATCAGGTCCTAAAATCATGCACAAGAATAAACCCCTTGTTCCAAGATAGCCAGGTCATTTTACAGCGGCATTGATGAGTTGAGGGGCGGAGGGAGCAAAATACTTCCAAATCCGCACAAGGCACACAGTGTTCCACTCCCAAAAAGGAAATATTAATTTCCGTGCACATTTTTGGAGTGCCATTAGGATGACACACATAAAGGCTTACCCTTGCATTTGTCCTGCTCTCAAGTTAATTCTTTCCCAGTTGCAATTTTTTTATTTTAAGTGGGGTTCCGAGGGAAGCGGAAAGTTGCACATGAAAGAAATTGGTTAAGATAAACCTTCAAAGAGAAGAAGCATGGCTGAAAAAAAATGTACAGTGATGCTGCAGGCAGCTTATGCTTTAGTCCTGTAATATTTTAAGGTGCACGACCTTGGTGCAGGTACTGCAACAAGTGGTCCCATTCTCCCCAAACATTTTATGGCTTTTCCCCATACACTTTGCTACCATCACTTCTGGCATTCACCTAGTGATTTTCTTTGGCAAGTCAGTCCTCAGCAGCACCAGTTCCCAATCAAGCACGCAAGCTGAACACTACTGATGTGAAAAAAACAGCAATAGCAGCTGAAGGCAGAGAGGAGACTGGCACCATACTTTTCAACCGCTGTGCCAAGTTCCGTCAGGCTAAAATGATTGTGAAACTACGATGTAAGCGTCTGTGACCACACTCAGAAGCACCAGGGAATGTTCTAGAAACAGCCCTTGGTCCCACCCCTTTGCTGCCCCAGTTATTACATCCAAGAAACCTCCCTAAGATACAGGATTACAGGCAAATAAAGGAGCAGAGTTTGGTTTATTCTGGGTGTTTCGCCTCCTCAGTAATGTCTGGTTCCAAGCAGTAGTTTGCGGGCAGCTGTATTTTTTGCCAGCTGCCTCTGACCCCCAAAGACCGACAGCAGACCTCCACACCCACTACTCACCCCGGCTGCTGGGGCTCCCCCTGCACCTCCTGGCCAAGGGGGTTAGGCCCAGGCTGGGCACAAAAGGGGGTGCTCATCCATCTGTATGAATAGAAAGGCCTGGATTACATTTGTAAGAAGCACACAGTTACGAGCCCAGAGGTATTTTTCTGTCCTGTAGCTGCCTCACTGTAGTTCAACCGTATTTTCCTGGGGGGCTGCTGTGCCTGTGCAGGCAGCGCTGTTCCAGCAGTGCGGAGGGAGCAGTGCCGTACTCCTGAGCAACAGCAGCCATGAAGTTTTTGGAGGTCCTTCTCACACAGTTTCCTCAGGAGGGGGCTTGGAGAGAGAGGTGCTGATCTCTCCTCTTCAGTGTCTGGCCACAGGACAGGAGGGGACGGCGTAAAGCTGCCTCAGGGGAAGTTCAGGTTGGGTATTAGGGAAAAGCTCCTCACGGACAGGGTGGTCCAGCACAGGAATGGGCTCCCCAAGGGAGGGGTCACAGCCCCAAGCCAGTTGGTGTTAAAGAAGCATTTGGGTATATATTTATACATTGCTTAACTCTTAGGTTGCCCTGTGTGAATGAGGAGCGGGCCTGGATGATCCGCATGGGTCACTCCCAGCTCAGGATAGCCTACGTCCCTGTGAGCTTCTGCAGCCTTCTTGACCGCCTTACTCTCACGTCTCTTCTTCCACAGAACAAGAAGAAAAAAGCCCTGTAGCTTCCCAACGACCCATGTAAGACTAACGTGCAAAAACCCAGTTGGGTGGGTCTGACTGCTGGCGTAGGGACCTCAGGGTGCCGTTTCCAACCACAGCCAGTAGCGGTTGCTTATGTACCTCACGCAAGGAACCCACCAGGCACCCGGTGGTATTTCCCGGTGCGTCCCAACCCCCTCATCAAACCCTGCTTGTGCTTTTAACCTCCACTGCGTTCACCGACAGAGAGTCCCACGCTTTCATTACACGTGGTACAACAGACTGATTTCCAGCCATTTGTTTTCAATCTGCCCTTGGTGGGGTGCCCAGCACTTAGGGGAAATTTCGAGCAGCCTTCACCACGCTCGGGGCCCTCTCTCAGTCGGCAGAAC
>NW_009605487.1:0-256 GCF_000690535.1 Cariama cristata | reverse complement strand
CGCCCCGCCCCCGCCGCCCCCCACCGCCCTTACCCCCCTCGGGGCGACCGTTAAGGTCGTTAACCGTTAACCGCGGGACAGCCAACGGCAGCTCCCCCCTACGCGCTCTGCCGCCCCCAACCGACCGGGGGGGCGGGGCGTCCCGTCCGGTACAAACCGGGGCGGAAGTGTCGTCACAGGAAGACTCGCTCCCCTCCCTCAGTGGAGGAAGGACGGGCTCGAAGATGGCGGCGCCGGAGGAGCGGCTCCTGTCGGA
>NW_009605486.1:0-19504 GCF_000690535.1 Cariama cristata | reverse complement strand
AAAAATATCCTCTCTTAAAAAAGCCCCCACAACTGTGGAAGAATCATCTATACAAGAGCTTATGAAAGAATAAATACAGCTGCTTAACAAAGAGTAGGAAGTTACAGGAAAAAGCACTAGTAGGTGCCAGTCCAATTTTCTACTAAATCTTAAGGCTGAGGCTGTCTGATTCTTTGGAGTTTTATTATCTAAACTCCATTGTAGTTTCTTTTTTTCTCCCAAAAGTTATTGTAAGTAATGATGAAAAGCCAGCATTGCACTAGCAGTTATTTGTAGTAATAAACATATAAACTACTACTACGAGCAAAAGCTGACTTATTAAAAGCACACTTCAGAAAAGCAGCATTAGTTACGCTTAGAGCTCTCGAATGGAATTGAGAGATTGAAGACAATTAAGGAAGAAAAGCATACAGGTCAATTTATCCTCAACAATGAATATTCATTTATTTCTGGTCACTGGGTAAATCTGCTTTTCTAATTCCTTTATTTAACTGTCGGAGGTTATAAAGATATTAAAACAAGATCTTCATATTATTAGGCACATAGTTAAAACATAAGCCAAATGCAACAGGGATATAACTAGCCTAAAAACCTATGCTCTCTGTGTTTATTTCTCTCTGGTAAAACAACAGTGTCAACTGGAATTTGAAATGTTTTCTTTATTTAGATCTTGTAGGCTGAACAATAAGCCCTGACAGCTCCGTCAGCCCTCTCAAGGTCTGTACCAAATGAAGCCTGAACTCACCATTCAGCAACCGCACCGGCCCTGGGATGTCTGGAATTTGTTGTGTGCACTCATCCTTAAAACGGAACAGCTGCCGTGAAAGGCTGTTACAAGACACCTAAAGGGGCAAAAGGCTCCAGCGACACCCTTATCTACAACCCGATAGGAACAGCTCTGGCTGCCACCCTGCTCCCATCTCTAGCTGTCAAGTTACACGGCGTAAGGGGCCAGCATCCTCCACTCGCTAAAGCAGAAATCTGTTCGGCTTCTCTTCCTTTTCGTGCTGTTAATTGTGCATAGGATTAAACCATCTATAAAATGTCCTTATTCAGTGTAACACATCTGCATATGCCCATTTTAAAGCCACGACTTTTAGAAAATCTACATTTCCACCCCCTGCCATGGTATTAGTAAAAGCAGTACGACAGCCTGTGGGCCACGGCGTGCTCCCCTTCCTCTGACTGACTACACAGCCCGTAAGCCTGGAGAGCGGTTTCACGAGGGGCTCAACCAGGATTCTGCCGTTAAGGATCAGAAAGCAATAGCAATATAGCAAAAATAGCTCTCAGGGGAAATATATCTTATTACTGCCAGAAAGAATATTTTTGTAAGAGAAGCATTTGTGTAATTCTTATTAGCTAAATAAAAGAGTGGAAATAACCAGAAGCATAAAGACCCAAGGGTCTGAGCTCCCATCAGAGTCAGGTCAATGGCAGCTTTCCCACTGATTTCGCTGGATACACAATCAAGGCCAAATGTGGAATAAAAAGAGTAAACGATCAGAGGAAAGACTCTATTCACAAACACATTCTGCATCTGCAAAGTTTGTACCTGCGACTGAATTGTGTTCATAAATCAGACTAGCGTTTGCCCACCATACAACCGTGATGAGTTCCAGATCTGGTGGGAAAATCGTAAGAACTACTTCTATTTGAAAAAAGAAGAGACAGCGTCCTTTTTACAGCTGCTGAGCAGTGGGCAAAGCCCAGCGGCAGCAGAAGGCGCACCTTTGCACGGCCATCCCCCCCACCCCTGCGCTCTCCCGCGCCGGTGACCCACAGACCTGCCAGGCTCCGCCACCAACCGCTTCCCCCACCGCAGGCAGGCGGTGCCTCTTTCTAAAGTTTCTTGGATACACCAGATCCTCTCCCTGAACCCTGTAATGCAGAGATTAAACAAGCCTGTGACCAGACAGGGAACGCTCGCCTCTGAACACTTCTGTGCCTACGTAAATATTGTTATAATTGCAACAGACCATCAGCCCCACTTCAACCAAAACTCAATACCAGCTTGTAGATGCTGCTTTTAACCAAACCACGGCTTGGTATTTGGCTGTGTGGATGAAATCCCATTCCCTTCCTCTCACACCTACCTTTGGGATTTTGGTTGGCCAAATTTCCTTCCGCTGCTCTCCCTACAAGCTATGATTCTCAGCAGCATACAATTGCAGCCTCCCATGTTCTGGTCCAGGGTTTACACCCTGAGACATGCTCTCTAGTGGGACGCTATGGGTTAGCAGCCCTGCCTTCTCAAGGTCATGAATAACCTACTCTTTCAGGTGGAGTAAGAAATCAGAGTCCCAGAACCGTAAGAATATCTAAGGGAGTGAGGAAGAAAAGAGACGCAGGGAAAGATGAGACTACTGGACTAAAACAGAGTAAAACACAGTCAGCCAAAAGGGAGTGAGGAAGAAAAGAGACGCAGGGGAAGATGAGACTACTGGACTAGAACGGAGTAAAACACAGCCAGGCAGACATAACAGTATATTTGCTGCAACAGGGCTGAGGATAAAGTGATTCTAACTTGCCTGCATCAAGACACAGATATCTGCAAGCCACAGACGATACCGAGTTCTGCTCCTGCGCTTGGCTTTACTTCTCCACCTCAAAATGATTCACCTGTAGCCAAAGAGACAATCCCAAGGCAACAATCCCTCTCCCTCTTGGAGAGTCCTCTCAGGAACCCTTACACCTGTCTCTGTTCTGAGGCAGGTAGGTCATCCCAGAGCAAAGCGGGAAGGAATCAAAGCCCCTTTTTATTCAACTACCACAGCACGTACTGATCATCTACCATCCAAACAGATACTGCCTGCTTTGGGCACATCTGGGAACAGATGCCTCTGTTTCTGAGATGGCTGAGCTAATTGTGTCTTCCTCCGCTGTCCCAGACCACTGAAGTAGTATATCAAATACTCATTCAGTATTAATAAACACATTTTAGATGGCTAAAACCCAGGCTTTGTTCTTAGGTGTGCCACATTAAAACTATCAGGGAGTAGGTTCCTTCTTATGGATGTGTCCAATCGTGTATTTGCTTCACACTTTCAGCTCTTGTTCCCTGATGCTCATGATGCTATCTGAGCTTCCAGCTCCTCAGGGCAACGTGTTGTAGTTGGAAGTCATGCTAAACACAGTAGCAGGGAAGAGCAGCTCTTTGAACCCACCTGTTTGTCCCACCACAAACTTGTGTCCATCACCTCTTTTAGTCCCTAACTGTTGAGCTTTGATTGCCTCTGATACTCCTGCTGCTTCCATTGCTGTTCTAAGCATTCTTCTGGATTCACCGTATTTCAATTACCCTGCCGCCCTGAGGAAACATCCACTGGTATCCAGACACTGCAGCCTCTCATTTTTAGAGGTCTCCTGGAGTTGTTTTCATGGTTCTGAATTACTAAGTCAAAGGTCCAAAACAGGGGAGAGAAAAAAAACCCCAAACCAACAAAAAACCAAAACCACCCCACAAAACCACCCCCAAACTCCAGCGCCTCTATCCCCCAGTTAACAAAAACGGACAACTTCACCCCCCGCTGTTCCTTCGGCCCTCCCACACTGAAATCCCTACTGAAACAAAGCCCCGGAGACAAATCCCGTCAGCTCACTACTCCGTAACTGGAGGTTTTTCACTTTTGTTGGTCTCATCTGACTGAAAGCTGTCCTGGGGAACCCCACAGCCAGTCTCATCCTTTTCTGTGATCCAGCGATGCACTGTACAACCACGATACTCCTCTTTGGATTTTCCTCTTTCTCTCTTGTTCCGAGTACCAATCTCCCCACTTACCTTCTCCCGCACCGCTATACCGGGCTTTGTATTTCCAGCTACATAGTTGTAAGGTAAACCTCCATTTTGTGTCTGGTCAGTGAACTTCAGGACTGTTCTGTTTTAGTACTCTGGGTGGCTGCCACTAGACTCATTGTTTTACATCTGTTTGCATTAAAGTGCGTTTTCCACTGAATGACTCAGACACTTAAAAGATCCCAAATCCCTCTGAATAGGCTTGCATAAATTCTGAAGTGTTTGCTATTCCCTTCCTCTAACTTTGGTATCATCAGCTAACATTTACTATGATCTTACTTCTGATATTCTCATTCAAATTCTTTATATATGTATTATTAAAAAGACCAGTCCCCTAGAGTATGCCACTAGTAACCTATTTCCAGCCAGAGAAATTGTCATTTGCAGACACTGTATGTAACCTGTTTTGAGACATTTTCCAAGCCAAAAGACTATTTTTGCTCCTCAGATCATGAGTCCGTGATTTAACCAGCAAGCTCCTTTATGAAACCTTATCATTTGTTAAAGTGTCATTAATTCACACAGTTTCAATTTACATGGTATTATTTTCTTCATAACATGGAAAAATAGAACATTATCACGATGCATCTGGAAAGCGAGAATTCAGAGTACAGAACCTATGCTTACCTCTCAAGACTCCTGATTTTCTGTTGACAACATTTTTTTCTTCTGACAAACAACAGCAAAAATAAAAATAAGCTTTTCGAGGGAATCTCAAATGCACAAACATTACAGTGTTAAACTTAGTTCTCCATCCCTTTTTGCTCCATTTGTCCTGAGTTAGGTTCTTACCCATTCTTCCTTTAAAATCATCAGCATTTCTGTATCTGAGAGTTGGCAAGTAGAAAGGGAAACGGTTTTAAAGATCAAATTAAGCAAACCTGATTGAATAATTCAGATTTGCCATGGGACTCAATTATTTTCATTAGAAACCCTTATTTTTCACAGGAATAAGAAGTTATTTTCTTTGGCATCCAAATAGTTATTTCTTTTACTTCTGGAAATGTTGAAGTAGTTGTTTCCTGAGGTCTTACCTGTTAACTCTTTCCTATTTTTCCTGAGGTTTTACCTGCTAACTCTAGCCAGAAACAATGGCAGACAGTCCAAGAACAAGTATACAGTAAAACAGGTAAGAGCTATTTTCTTTGCTATGAAAAGCACGATATAAATAGATTTGCAAACTAAAACCACTACAGTATTTAAATAAACCTGCCAAAGATTGGACGGGCTCTTACAACAGAGATATTTGTCCCACTTAGCGTAAGTGCGTTTATGGATACAACCAGCCCTGCTGCAGAAAGCCTACACAACCACGTGCAATGTCAATGTCTCAACCACCTGGATGTCCCCACTGTCCCCCTTGTCGCTCTGGAGCGGAGGACCAAGGTTAACAGCGACAATGTCAATCAAGGGAGGCAAGGCGGCACCACACCCAAGCACACACAAATTGGGGGGGCAGCGGCACAGAGCCAGCCCCAGGCCATGGGTGCACGCATCCGCCCCAGCCGGAGCAACTGCTCAGCCCGGCACAAAGGGTGGGAATTCCTCAGTCCTGGGCAGCCGGCAGGATCAAGTCAGCAGGCACTGGGACGGCCCTGCCTTCTTCAGCTCCAGCTCTAAATACAGTAGCTCAGGAAAAGAAAGAGAAAAGCTATCTGTGGTTCACATCCAGGGCCTCATGCTGATGGGGGACATGCAATTAGAGAGGACATCAATTGAAGGGCCTCGTGAACAACTGAAAGCTTCCTACAAACCGCAATCAACACTACACAATGTGCAAACTATTTGGAAGAGAATTCCCTGTATCAAAGTTCATTGTATTAGTCTTGATAGTTAATTTCAAAGGCAAAAAAATAATAATAATAAAAAAAAAAAATCACCAAAACAAAACAACTCTACCCCCTCCTCCCCGCCCCCCAAATTCACCCACATTTTACTGAAAGCCACCCCTGAGGGAGAGTTCAGGAAACTTTTGGTGGGAAGCCTGCTTGTGATGGCAGAGGCACTTGGCTACTGTTTGCTTTCCTCACCCCACCTCGGATCTTGTTCTTTTCCCCTCCTCTTCCAGGGCAAGAAGTCGGGTAGATGCTACGGAGTCTCTCGGAAGCTACACAAAGCCTAGACTACAGAGCTGAAAGGGTTACTGACTTGGCACTCAATAGGTCTGTGTCCTTTCACAATAAGCCAGTTAAATCCTTTCATTCTCAGTTCTTTGCATTTATACAGAGGATTCTTTTTTAAAAATGAGACTCTTAAGATGACTTCAATTACATCTTGCCTGCAGAAGCATCAGGCAGAAACAAGGCCCTGAGAGTTTTCATTTTTGAGGCAAAAACGTTATCACTTTTTAAGTACATTTGAAAGTATTCCCAGGTTTTACAAAGAATGATAAAACTAAGCATAAGATGCTTTTCCCAAAAAAGATCTTCAAAATGAACATAGACAATCGTGTATTTAAATACAGCGCAAAAAAACCAGCCGCAGCTAGAGTAAAGCCTCTTGAAGAAAGTACCATTAAATCGCTACATCTAACAATTGCCAAAGAAAACCTTACATGAAAAATCAAATGGCAAGATAGGATTCAAGATTAAGATAAACACCAGTAATGAACAAAGGCATGCCGCTCTGTACAGAGTGGTGCAGAAGGCATTCTCCTCAAGTAAATTGATCCTCTTGCTACTGGAGTAGGATCCTACTTACTGTGATTGTAGACGTGCTCCAGAGATCTGGCTGCAAGTATTACACACTCCTCTCCGTACTGTACTGCGGTTACAACTATTGAGAAAGAAGTGCTTCTCCAACTTGGAACACTACTAACAGATTCAGTAACTGAATTCTGCTACACCACTCTTGCTCTGCAATATAGAGGAGCGAACACCTCTACCTGAGGAGCAATGGAATAGGTGAAATACATGGCAGGGAGTAGGTAGAATTACTCAGTCAAACTGGGAAAATACAGTATCACTCTTAAAGACACCCTGTGACCTTCAAGAGCACCTCCTATCTAGAGGTAGTAGCTGTGTCTAAGCCGTAGAGGAAGAACAGGCTCAGCAATTTGTGTAGGTTTGTTAAAGGTGACGACCTGCTTGCTCTCCTGCTGCACCACAGGCTACTACCCCGTCTCGAAGCTTCTCCCCCGGATCATGCCGGAACCCACGGACCTCGCGTACCTCCCAGGTGTGGGGCCGCAACGCACCTTCTGCCCGATCCAGAGAGCCTGCAGCAGTGTGAGCTCATGCCCAGACAGGGACCGTCCCTCTTCGGAGGGCTCTTAGCTTGGCCTAACTTCTCACCAAAATATTTATCTGTAATCAACAGGAAGACTGACAGGAGGACCAGGACATGAGAGGCCAAGAACCCCTCAAGGCACATACGCTCAACGCAATTGTGCTTCTGAACCTGTCAAAAGTACCAATAAAAAGGATCTGGCATGCGTAGAAGTCTGGTATTCATCTCCTTTGCAAACCCTGGTCTAAAAAGATGATGAAAACAGTAACAAGACAACATGCTGAGGTCAGCAGCATATCCTAATGGGGGATGAAGGCTGATTCATTTTCAGCGATGCAGCACCGTTCTTCTGGCAGACTCCTCGCCATACATCACACCGTCCTGGTATAATGAACTGACTCTTCAACTACTCTATCATCATAGCTCCAAATCCTAACAGCAGAATCTGGTGCTAAACAAGTAACAGAAGTGTCTTTTGAGCCTCTGTGTTAAGAGCAAGGATTAGGTTATCATGCCTTGCTCTGTCTGACTCTTTTTAAACTTTGGAATATATTGGCTAAATTCACAGAAGTTTGGCAGACAACCCCGTCTCAGTAGCAGCTCAAGTTCGCTCAAATGTCACTGAACTAAGGCAGCAGACAGAGATGTTCCGAGTGCCCCCTGACGTGCCCTAAGAAGGGAAAAGCTGCAGGGTAGATTCATGTGTTGGACAAACAACCCACCGGAGAGCGACCCAGGTACAAACCAGGGGTTTGACCACAGTGGAAATGATATTGCAGCAGATGGCTGGCCCTCACCCGGTCCCTGCTAAAGCTCCTGTTCGACGGAAGTAATCGCTCCGGCAACCTTTGATCCTGGACAGTCTGCTGCCTTTGGCCAACAGTCGGTCTAGGGGGTTCTCCCTCTGCTCTGACCCGGTGCCTTTACAAAACCAGTGCTGCTGGGAGCTTCTGCTGGCCTTTGCAAAAAAATGATCTGGGCTTAGAGAAAGGCTTCTTGCATTCTCTCAGCTCCATCATCTGCTCACTCAAGATGAGGTACAACGTTCTCCATGGTAAATTCAAGAAAAATGTTTTAAAATCTCATTTAAAAAACAGAAACAGGAGTCCCATTCCACAAATAAATTGCTTCTGGACATGACTGTTTCAAAACACTTGATGCATATCGTGTACTATAGCATAAACCTCGGCTACCAGAGTTTCTTCTGCCTCACAAAATACCCGTTTGTAGTGCAGATTATTTGTCTTAAAAACATTTCAGAGTTGGCAACACAGTGACAAGACGCATTAGCCTTTTCTTCCTTCAAATAAAAGGTCAGATCTCACCTTAGTTTGACTTCACAGAAGCTGACTCCTGATTACTGACACTCAAAGGCGCTTCCTTCTGAATTAAAATTGTCCCTGATTCAACACTATTTCGGTTATTGTCAGACTTTAAACTGCCTTGTGCAAATTTACACTGAGCAACCGATCACAAAAAAAGACCAAGGAAAAAAACCTAACCCATCAGAAGAGGTCAAAGATTGAAGAACGTGAAATATTACTTGGGGTCAAGACAGACCTATAGCGACTGAGCAAAAGAGGAGCTTACCTGACACCTGCATACACTGAAATTGCAACGCACTTTAGGAGCGCAGACAAAAGTAGAAATCCACATTCATGGCTGTCTTTTATTAAAACGTGTTTCAACTGGAAAGTTGGAAGCATCTAGGGTGATATTAAAGAAAGAACTTCGCAGTGTAATTAGACATTGCTGTCTCATTTCCCCTGAACACAGCAGGAACAGAGCATCACAAGTCTGCTTTGATGCTTCCCCTTCCAACCAAATTTTAGTGCAGCATTTGGCAAAGGCAAACTTCCACAGAACAACGCATGAAGTACTTTTATATAGGTGGGCCTGCGCAACCACCACGACTTCTGCTGCCAGGCGGGGACCGCCAAATGTTCAACTGTTTATTACAACCATCTTTAAGAACGGAGTGTTAGAGTCTGTCTATGACCCAAGTTCTGCACAATATATTCTTTTCCTTAAGCCCCAGAAAGGCTAGGGAGGACTAGGATGGACTGACTATTCAGCTTCACAAGCTATAAAACTAAATACAAAATACTTATGACCTTGGTAGTGAGTAGTAAGAAATAAGAGGATAGCAATACTGAAAGGTCAGTCATAAAATCATGAGTCAGTTCAAAGACAAATAAATTTTATGTAAAGTCTGTGTTCTCATTTCAGACTCTCTCCTGGAGAAGCACAAACAACAACGACAAAATCTATCGCATACAGCAACACGCTGTGCCCTGCTGCAGAACTGCTTAGGAGAAGACCTAACCAAAGCCAGGACTCCAAAGTGCCAGAAGGTTTAACATCAAACATCCTACGCTTTGAAAGAACTATCAGCCTTCTGTAACACAAAAAGAAGCTGAAGAAAAAGAAACTGAAAACCTGGCATGCTAATAGGCCTGCCTCAGAAGGTGGGAGCAGACGGCAAAGTCTCGCCTATGTTGCTAAATCAAGATGCCAGTAAGCCTGAAGTACCTTCCTCCTGAAAAACCTTCCTCCTCCGTTTCAGTTGCTTAATCTCATACCTCAGGTATAGTGGCAGCGGTTAACTCGGGGAGTCCCAGCAGGTTTTTCTGTACTAGCACTACCAGGGAGTGAAACGAAACACAATAGCACTTGACACGGGATATCAGAGACACAAAAGTGGGATTCTCTACTAGCGCAGAGACACTAGCACTAACTTTAAAGCATCTTATGTGTTGGGTGGATGCAAAGCATTACGACGCCAGTGTGGGTTAACTAAGCCTACAGCATTGGTTGTTTCTCCATAACGCAGCACGGCAAAGAATTTATTTTCCTCTATCTCTATTTAGACAAACAGGTTTCATTCCTAGCATTGCTTGAAGCCACCCTTAAAAGCTTAATTGTCTTATGTGTTAAATGGGTTACCTGCCCAAAGTAACACCAAAGAAAAGAAAAGGTTGAGAGGTACATGCATTCAATGCCTATCACTAACAACTGAAGATACGGGATCCTTGCCCGACACACAGAGCAATTTCCTTCATGCCATAGTAGATCAGGTGAAGATCCACGGGATTCCCAGAGCACAGGAAAGCAGACGGGGTATACTGCAAGCTTTCTCGACTTCCTAGGGCCTCCTAAGCGAAGGCCAGGCTCACGTTGCTTGTAATAAATTGGCAAGAGCTGGCAACACTAGAACCAGCGCGTGAGGAGCTTGAGGAGGAATTTAGAATGATGCAGGGTCTGATTAATGGGCTAGAAAGAGAATTTTGGCTGCTGAAGCCTGAAAAGATGGAAAGTATGATTTGGGAATTCGGTATATCAAAACAGAGGAGTCTGGAGTAATCAAGGAAGGAGATAATTAGCATAGAAAGAGCACAGCTTTCACCAACAGACACAAGGGCATACAAAACCTCTTGTTAAATCTAACATGCATTTGCAAGTTAAAACCCCATTTTTCCTCAGGGAATAATGCCCTGAATCCCCTTTTAAAATTAACCCCTTCAATTCTGCTATTTTAAAAAGAAGAGGGGTGGGAAGTTATTTAGAGAGGACCGGGCAGTTGGGTGCTAGACTACGTCCTTGTTCGTCACTGACAGCGACTCAACGACGGAAATTTTGGCACACAGGTTGCTGGCAGAGTTCAGCCCACACACGTGGAGACCCAGGATGACTCCAGGCAGACCAACCAGTTGCTTTTGTACCTGCACTGGAAAGGGAAGGGGATTCCTTTTGTTAGAAGCAAGAAACACGTCAGGAGGAGGCTGGCACCTCAGACAGAGGTTGGGCGTACGGTTTTACAGGAGAGGAGGGTGGTGCGAGTGCCAGATCCCCTCTCACCGCTCTGGTGAAGGGCCTCAACTCGCTCGCAGCTCCTGACATAGATCCTTAGTGCCACACTGGAATTAAAGGGTTCAGCACCAACAAAACAATCTGTTACTGACTCCTCTTGGACAAGTGCTATCGATCTAGTCAGCGTTGTAGTCTGATCTGTGATATACACTGGGGCAGTTTCAGTAAAACTATTGGGGCATGCCTAAAAGTACAAATTTGTTCTTAAACTCCCCTCTGCACCAGTGCTTCCCACGTTACACTCGGCTGCACGAAGGGATGGACCGTGATCCCCGTGGAAGTTCAAGTGGGGCCTGCAAGCTTGAACGATGGGCTGGCCCCTGTCTTATACTTCTTTGACCAGCTACTGTAATTCAAGTGTGATGGGAAATGGCAACCTGTTTCCTGATCTCTTCTGCGCAAAGGAACGCAGGCACTGCAAGATGCAGATGGTCACTGGGATGGAAGAGGGAAGATGAGGCGTGGAGAAGGGGGATGGGGGGCAAATCAAGTGGGGGAGAAGTGATTTTCAGAAAGAAAAGGCAAACTCTTCAGGTGTTCACACTCACCGACTTCTGTCACCACCTACATCTCTCAGCTTGGCCCAGTATTACTGCGAGAAGACCAACAACTGCTTGAACGTCATCTTCTGCATCTCTCGCTATTGTGCCGAGTTCACACGCTGTCTGTAAGAGGCCAGTCCAGAGGTCTGCTCGGTACAAGCCAAAGGGAGGCCCAGTGACACAGTAATAAAAAGAGCTTAGCTTCCAAAAAAAAGCAGCAAAGTGCTTAGTCAGAGCAGGAGTCTCTTCTCCAAAGTTACTTACTGTCTTCTGGACTGGTAGCTTACGCATTATAAAATCCACAGTGTTGCCCCTCCCCTGTCCTTTCTCTACTCTTGTTCATCCTGTGGTTTGTAACAGTTTGGGAAACTTCAGGGGCATTCCTAAGTGGTTACAGATGTGTTCAGGATGCGCACTACAGGCCACTTCATCAAGAGGATGACATAACCCTGCATGCCAGCTTCAAGAGCAGCTCATTTCATACTGAACTCGGAGACACAACTGTCCCCGACTCGCCGTGTGCCTGTTGAGAGCGATGGGATTACAACAGCAGCTGGCAGTGCTCTGCTCCAAGAAAGCTCACAGCATTATTCAGTCTTGAGTTCCCTCTTCCTCTGTGGAGCCATTTGATCCTTAATCTCTTCTATGGATTCTTAACCCTTTTGATGTACTTCTTGCCTTGACAAAGATTTACACACACGTATCTTTATATCAAAATATGGGTGAAGACTACTAGTAAGGCATCACAGTTGCACACCTATTTTGAATGCTACTTACAAGTACTTGTCAACCATGCATTTGCATTTACAACTGCCTAGCGTGTATTTTATGAAATTAAGTACAGAGAAATAATACTTTAAAATCCATTGCACTGCTTTTCCTGAATCAGACTGTGTAACCGGAAAATGTTAGCACAATGCTGCATGGTACCCACAACCACGGACTACTGGTTCCCTGTATCGCGGTGGTATCTACCTCCACACAGCCCAAACCACCACTACTGCTTAGGACAACGCAAAGTCAATAGCTGTCAGGGGACTTCAGCTATGTCCTTCGCTGTCACTGTTCTGCTGGGACACCCTGGTCAGGACCTCCTTCGCCTCCTCTCAGCAGCGTCTCGTGTAATTGAAAGATAACTACAACTTGCTGGGTATGATCAGCTTTCCTTCCCCTACGAACGGAGACGGCAAGATGCTAACATGATAGCTTGGGACAAGAGGTGGTTTCTACAAGGAAGAGGATACAAGCATTGTCAAAAGAAAGGAACAAAAAAGCGCCAGTGGCTTGAGAATTAGTCAAGAAGGTGTCAGTCTGTGATAAGGAGATGGTAGAACTGGAGTGAAGATGGTCCTGGTTGAAGAGGAGAAGTGGAAACTGCACAAAGCACTACCGACATCACAGTGACTGAAGAAACAACAGGAGAAAAGGATGTGGGGGAGTGTTCTGTGAGGCAGGTAGGAAAACTAGTGTGACTTGCTAGATGTCACAAGAAACCAGTAGCTTATTGAACAAAAGAAGGTGTACGGATGCAAAAGCATTTGAGACGCAGCAAACGATGCGGGTTTTGGGGGGGGGGCGGACACAGGACTGCCAGAAGAAGCAGCAGAGAACAATGCTGCTGATGGCAGAAAAAAAGACAGAGCACTTACCTCAGGTCTTCACTTCTCCTTCCCTTAAGGGTCTTGCATAAAGTGGAAGGGAAGACATGGAAATCAACACTTACAAATGGGTAGGTAACAGATGGACAGGAAAATAACCGGGAATTGAAGCAGTAGTGGAAATGGCACAGCCAGGGGTAAAAAAAAAAAAAAAAAAAAAAGAGAAGACCTTGAACTAGCACTGGTGAAGTTCCTCCACAGGAACAGTATTATACAGCTGAAGTACAGTATTGCGATTCTGTCATTCAAATGTTTCATATGTATTTCTTAAATAGAAATGTTATTCGTCACATTTTAACCACCCAATCACTGGTATATCGCCCCTTGTAATTCCTCCCCTCCCCCGTTCTTGTCTATTTACTCAGTTCCCACTATCAGAAATTCCAATAAATCTTTATTGAGTTAGACTTATATGTGAAGATATCTCTTCTCCAAGGAAGACATTTTAATAATTTAGATGGCAGCTCTGTACTGCATCATTTCTTTGACTTCAGGGGATGATGCAGTGGGCTAAAAAGCTAATTTGGATGGGCTTAAAATTACCACATTTCCATGATTATCCTATGTTCTAGTATTCAGTCTGGCATATTTGGTATGTATGAATAGTTACTGTATTCCTCCCCCCCCCAAAAAAAAAAAAAGATTTCAATTTTCAAAAAAATCACCTTGCACACAGCACAGTAAGTAGCACTATCAAACGTGACCCGTGTATGCAAGTCATGAAAGAAATTACACAGCACTGCAAGCTATTGTTTGAAGGCAAATATGCAATTATAGTACCAGTCGTACTGTAAAGCACACGTACGATAGCAGAATTAAAGTCACATTAAAACCCATCCAAGCCTTACAGGGACACTGCTCAAGCCCACAGCAAGATTCTACGGGAAAGCCGACAGCCATTTAGGATCTTTTCACCGTAAGAATTCAACAATACGAGATTTAGATTACCACAGAGGGGGAAATCCCCAGCTTTCCAGTGAGAGGCAGAGAAGGGTCACAACCTATTAGTCTATAAAATCACAGCAATAATTGCTTTACCGTACTAACATTCCCATCCTCTCAGCCTTCCAGCCTCAGGCTCCAACAACAAAAGCATCCACCTACCCTGGTAGATATGAAAACTACTCTGAACAGAATTAATTTGATGAAAGACGTCCCTATCAGGTGTTTTAAACGGCATATCTGATAACACTATGTGGTAGAAAGCATATGTTGGCCCATGCATAAGATAAGAATCTGGGAACCTCTTCCTTCTCCATTGCTTTAAAATTCAGCTTCTTGCTTTATGACCTTAAGACAGATTTCAAATCCACCACCAGTTCCAGGCAAAAAAAAAAAAGAGAAAAAAAATCACTTAATTTGAGATGCTGGCCAGTGTAGGTTGGAAGGAGGAAGTCCCACATTTGGAAAAAAAATTACGCAGAGGAAGTCTCTTTGGATGTCTCATTTAGTAAATAAAAATCCCACAAACAGGCAGACCGTAGGAGGCTGATGGGGCTTTGGGATGCCAACTGCCAACGGCGGGGCGCAGGGGTGCCCAGGAAGGGCTCTGCAAGGCACTGGGATGAGCGCAGCACAGCAGTGCAGCCACACTGCAGGCTATCAAATTGATTTTTCAGCTTAAGACGGCACTAGCTGCTTTTTATGCTTCATAGCTGAATTCTGGCACAGATGTTTACAACTTTCCAAACTGTTTAACAGCTTACACAAACGGCCGGCAGTAGCTAAGCAGGGAGCAAGGGCTCTGGCTCAGTAATGGGGTCTGCTGTGATAAATTCCCTTTCAGCGAGGCTGTGACTCCTGTCCTTGGCGAGTCCCTTCGGAAGAAAAAAGGAAAATGGAAGGAATCAAATACAAAGCTAAGAACTCGTTGAAATGACTCTTCGGGGCCTTCCCTGCAGTGTTGGCACTCAAAGCCGTACCTGGGCTCCAGTAAGTCTTTAGCCACAGCAACGCTAATTAATTGAGGGCACTTTGGAAAATGCCCTTCAATCCCCTGCTGTGACTGCTGGACTGCTCGCCAAATGTCTCCCTCAAGACCCTCCTGCGCTTTCGAAGCCCCGCTGCAATATGCACTGCAGAGGCTGGGGCAAGGGAGCACCCTTCGCCGGCCGGGACCTTCCTGGAGGCGGTGAATTGAAAAGGCGGTTCATTGCCGAGACGGTTAACTGAAGAGGTTGCTAATTGCAGAGGTGCGGGGGGGCCCAGGGAAGGAGTGGGCAAGCAGGTCTGGGGCCCTGCAAGGAGCCGGCTGAAGAGGAAAGGAGTCAGACCTGAAGGTGCAAAAGCTGCTCCTCAGCCGTCTCTGAGCAGCCAGAGAGGAAACGGTGCAAATCCACGACGTGTGAGAAATAAACAGAAAACCTTATCCACAAAAAGATGCAGGTCCATTAGTAGAAATGCAGTTTTGAAGCACCGTAGGCCTGCGAGCGCACACAAAAGGCAGGTGGTGCGGGCAGCAACCACCGGGAACCCGAAGGACTGGGGCTGCGCTGCACCCCAGGGCGCCCACCCAGGGACAGAGGCCGGGGGCTGGCGCCGGCTGGGCAGAGCAGCCGGAGCGAAGCATCCACGCCGGTGAGGGTGTGCGCTGTGCAGATTTTAAACACTGGATGCCCCTCTGTGCATCAACAGGGAAGCCCACAAGAGGCAGAACAGAAATCACAACTGATTTTATCCCAGCCAAAGCCAGGAGCAAGCAGAGACCTCCGGGGGACTTGCACACGTGTGTTCAGACTCACTCTACTGAGACTGAGGAAGGAGCGTTCCTTATGTTGCTCTGGACGGGAGCAAATGATTAAAATTCAAGCTTCTCAAGAACAGCAAAGCCAGCCCAGAGGCTACTGACCCAGAGGTAGCTATTGAGAGACAGCAGGTGTGAGCACATCTTGCTGCTCGTCTCTTGCTAAACCCCACGTTAGATGATGTTTGAAGCCAGTAGTGTCGAGGGTAAGCCGGGCTGAAAGGGGCAAAAATGGAGGTAAACAACAACTTAAAAAAGGGGAGCATAAAATAACACACTAGGAATCTCAGCAGTTTGCCGTGAGCTTTGACCACCACTGCTCAGGCAGATACTTTCCATCCTAAAAGAAACAGATTTATAACAAGCTTGTAATTAAACTGTCTGAAGGACCAGTAAACTTCTGCATGTTGTTGTTTTTATGCCACTTCCAACAAAATTAATGTCAGCAGTCTGAAGGACCAGTAAACTTCTGCATGTTCTTGTTTTTATGCCACTTCTAACAAAATTAATGTCAGCGTTATGCGTGACTGGGTCTGTCCTGGCTTGACTGCTGGGCTGCCTTTTCCCAGTTCCCTGTTTTTACAACCCACATTTCCAAATGTCCATCAGTGCTCCGAATTCAACAGCACAAAATCTCTAGTTTGTCCAGGTGTTGTCTCAAAGAGCAGTAAGAAAAGGTTACGAGGCATCGGTCAATGTATTTAATGCAGCTCTCCTTCTGCTACTGAGACACAGCTATTTAACAAAATAGCAACCAGTTCAGAATTTGAACAATGAATCTGCTTGTTGGTGAAACTCCCCTGGTTTATCATCAGCCAGACACGGGTGCCTGTACTACATCCAACAGAAAAAGACAGTGGCAAAGTCGGAGCACATCCATATTTCAAAGTGCTACTTAGGAAACCTACTTCGAAATTTGGAAGCACTATTGACAAACTTTGCTACATTTGAGAAGCAACAATTAAATACATACGCACCTTTGTATGCACTGATTTACCTAGTGTGCAAAGCAGAGAAGCTACTCCAAAACCCAACGAACACGCAAATACTAAGCATTATTATTACTGCTAACGTCAAGTTCTTCCATTTGCAGCTCTTGCTCTATGGTTTTGGCCTCACTCGAGCTCATTTTCACATGGGCTCCCTTGCCAGCACACTTTTAAGAAATTTTCAGCTATGCAAGTATTTGAAGACAACAGAATTGAGATAAAAACAAGAGCTATGCTAAAGGTGGGCTTCATTTGAGGAAGAAAAATCTTGCTTTTTCATATATCAGTGAATTAACTGTCAGATTTCAAGTGTTTGGTAAAACATAAACAATTAATAGTTACCTCAAATACTGTTATTAAAGTGTTCATCTGACTGCCTTTAAAATTCAAACTGCTTTAGCTCTAGATGACATTGTTACTGACAATTCTAGATTAAAGCCAGCAAAACAAAGGATTCTCCTTTGGTCAGGGACCATTCACTTAGCTTTTCTTTATTTTTTACACAACACTGATATCTCAAGCTCATACTCAAATCGGTTTCAGACAAACAGCAACTGCTACTACTAAAAAAACCCCAAACCCAAACCAACCACCAACTGAACAATCCACCGATCTGAGAATCCATCCATCACTTGTCAGCTGTTGCAGAACTGCCCCGTTCCTGTCCTCAGCCCTGCAGCACCCACTGGGATACCCGTCCCCGGAATAGCTGGGAAGGCGGGGGAGGAGGCAAATTCTAGGACCATGTGAAGCGACGGGAATGCTCTTACAGGCACTCGTGGGGGTCCAGCACCAGGAAGAGGACCAAAGACTAAGTTCCCTGGGACACAAGCCAGTTTACCTCATGTGGCCAGTACACCTGACTTTCTGTAGGTAGCACAACCAGTTACACTACCTCTAGACAACTGCTGGTGAACACTCAGACAGGTTATCCTGAAGACACCGCATGGTACAGCTACAATTCTCCTGCTCCATTTTGAGGCTGGACATTTGGAACATGAATAATGCCATTAACCCAGGAGACCTCGGTAAGCCCCATGGTTTTTCAATGACTTCGTTTCTGTCTGCACTAATTTTACCTTCAAATCTGCATGTCTGAAGCTCCCCACTCTTCAAGTCTGCTTAAAGTGGTTACGTCTGTTCAGTAAGTCTTGGATTGTTCTTTCTCCCGGCCACAGAGCTGTCTGCCTGCAATTTCTCAAAAGAGCGCCAGGATTTCATGTCCACTGGCCCCTGCATTCCTGCCAAAGCCCCGCAGAAATGAGAGCTGCTGCAGCTGCCAGGGTTTATTTACACACATTCCTGCCTCAAATTGAATTAATGAGCATAATTTAACTCAGGCAATGTCTTCCACAGCTCTTGTTTCTCTTCGCCCCTCTTGACATTTCTTTCTCTCACACAGCCCCTCTTGTAGTCTGTCCTAAAGCAGTATCTAAAGTGATTCTGGTGTAAAAATAATTGCAGACACAGTCGAGCTGATAAACTTGTACATATCTGCTTACAGGCTACTTTATGGAAAGCCCAGGATCCCCTTAGTGAGTATCCAGAAGGTTAACTTGAACTTATTCGCTCTGCTCAGTCCAAGCCTGTCAGTTTAGCAACAAGCTTCCACAGTTTAATCACTTACAAAAGACCCAACCTTGGAACGAGCTCTGACACAACAGATGAGAGCAGCTGACGCTACAGCATACCTACAGCTGCTAACCTTCACATAAAAGACCCAACCTTGGAACGAGCTCTGACGCAACAGATGAGAGCAGCTGACGCTACAGCGTACCTACAGCTGCTAACCTTCACACGCTGTGCTTGGCACATCCTTCCTACACAGGTCTCCAGCCCATTTCTGCCCTCAGAAACCTGAAATTCTGCCTCCACAGCATCAGAGGTCCCCACATGACCGAGCCCTGCGGGCGCCGTATGGACACGTCCCGTACAGGAAGCTCCCATACGCCGCTAACCGGACCAATGCCGCGTTTCCCATGCATTATGTCAGAGAGAGCACAAAAAGACTTCTCCAAATACTCACACCCACGTGGCTAACGAAGCCCTTTCTTCCCTCTATTATGACCCTGTACGGTGTGCAGCTCTCACACCCTGTACGTTACATGAGGCTTGAAGGACTTAGAACAAGAGCCATATACTTCTACTAGCAGGGTATGGGAGAAAAGGAACTTAAACCCTTTAACGATACATCAGCACTTCACCAGCATCACGACAAGAACATCGCTGGTGACAGACAGGGTACACCTGTCTCAATGGGGGAAAAGGATCTTTGCACAGGAGTTAGCAGGGCTCATCAAGAGCTTTAAACTAGATTTGAAGGAGGAAAGGGATAAAACCAGGCTTGCTAGAGATAAGCCTGGAGGTAGCACGCCAATGTCTGAGGGACAGTGTGCTAGCAAGGTCCTCCATTCTGCCATCTCAGTGGAGGCAGGGGATGGAGATCCATGCGGCAGCGAAGACGCAAGGGTTATTGATGTGTTAGAAACCACGGAAGCGCCTGAGAACGGTCACGTAGGAATGAGGGCTTCTCCCCCCAAAAAGGTGGCGGGATCAATAGCCCAACTGAAGCGGATCTACCCCAACGCACGCAGCAGGGGCAACAAACAGGAGGAGCTGGAAGCCATCGTGCAGCAGCGAAGCTACGACGTAGTTGCCATCACGGACACACGGTGGGA
>NW_009605485.1:0-42904 GCF_000690535.1 Cariama cristata | reverse complement strand
AAAACCTGGCCACACAAACCCAATACAATGATACAGCAAAAAAGCATTTTCTTCCCCCCACCTCCTCGAGCTGCAGTCGCTACCAGCTGCCCATCACCTGCAGCTAGACACCCTGACTGGAAAGCTGAGGGGCAGAGGCAGAGTTACAGAGATGACAGGGCAACTGGCACTGCACAGAAACCAGGCACCATGGGAGGGCCAAGTCTGTTCAGTACTATCTCTGCCTTCATGGGCTTCTTTAATCTCTAAAAAAACCATCAGTGGGGTGCTGCAGAGGGAAGGGAGAAATGAAATACCAATTACATCGTGAGGAAAATCAGGCAAAAGACTACTGCCCATGATATGCTCAGAGGATGTGCCCGTGGCAAGTGACAGGGGCAACAGCAGAAAGGACAGTGAGCCGATGCTGCATTTACGACAGTGCAGTCCCTCGAGCAGGCAAGCGCTAATGGAGGTGGGAAGGGAGAAAGGTAACTGCCCGGCGAGCCTTGCTTGTAAAGGCACATGTGGACATTGTACTTACTATCCAGAGAGTGTTGAGTGGACAAGTTTGTGCCCCAGTGGGACACAAACTGAAAATCATAAAATTCCATCAAAACGTAAGAAAACACTTTTCTATTGTGCACGTGACCGAGCACAGGTTGCTCAGAGAGGTTGCACAGCCTCCATCCTTGGAGATACTGGATTGGAGACAGCCCTGAGCAAACTGCTTTAGCTGACCCTGCTTGAGTAGGGAGGCTGGACTAGACAATCCTGAAAGGTCCCTCAACCTCAGCCATTGTGTGATTCTGTGATTTGCTAGTACCTTTTTTTTTTTTCCCAGTTTCTTGTTCTGTTCAATCTCCCATTAAAAGAAGGCTCACAGTGAAATTCACCATTGTATCTATTAGTTTGGGAAAGGAGAAAAATTTGAGGCTATACCTGCATTTTGATCTAAAGTCCATTCCATGCAATACAGAGTCATCAGGTTTTGCAACAGCGTACTAATGATGAACAGGCCAATATTGCCATGGCTGCGTTCAGCTGTGCTTCTGAACAGAAGATTAGCTCAAGAATAGCACCCTCTGCTATTGCAAGACTGAAGCGATGTCCCAGCTCCTTCGCCATCAGCTTCTAAAACACCACATTTTACAACGTGGCTTTTGTTAAGGAAAACAATGGCAGTTTTCCTTAAATTGGTGTTTGTAAGCTGTGGCAGGAGCTGGTAAGAGGCTCTCGCTTCACGCAAGGTCCTGAGGCTGGGCTACTCATGTTAGTTGGAGCCTGCTTGTTCATCCTCTTTTATTAACTTTGAACCCACCGGCCCACTTCAATCAAATTAAACAAGCTGTGTCAGAATCAGCAGCTGGGCAGAGGCATAAAAGTTGCCTGTAGGACATAGAGACTTAAATATATGAGAAATCTATACACAGATGATTTCATACTGTCCCCCAGGGGCAAAATAGCCTTAATTCAGTTGTCTAAGCTTAGGTGCCTAATTTTAGACTCCCTGGCGTATCCTGCCTGGCCTTCAGTTGTTGCTCCAGAAGGACTCAGGTCTCCTGCACGTTCCCTGTCAGCCGCACGGGGAGATCTTCGTTACTCGAGGCCATCTCAAATGACAACAGATTGCTAGCTGTGGGAAACAGAATTGAGCCTACTGGCCTTATCTGCTTATTTCACAGTAGATTCATGGTCTGTTTATAGTTCAGATAGTACCAAAATAATGTCACCACTGAAGAGAAAAGGTCTCTCTCAGCTCCATGGTTGCTTGTTCTCTTCAGATGGGCAACCAGCCACCACTGCCTGGTCAATCAACAGAAGCATAGCTCAAAACCAAGCACAGCGTGTTATCGTCCCATATCTGGTGTTAATTAAGGAGCACAGCAGGGAGCTGGGCTGCTGGCAGGTAGATGCGTGGAAAAGGGATGGAGGCTGTAGGCACTGTCGAGGAAAATGATCTAGAGGAGAGTTGGTCTAATTGCAAAGGGTAAACTCACAAAAGAAATGCGGGAGAGAAGTAGGATTATAGTACTGGTGAGGCTGTAGAGTACAAATCCAACGGAAATAAGGCTTTATTAGTTCTGCTAGTCTTTTCTGGTTTGGGTGGGTTTGGTCGTTTTTTTTCTTTTCTTCCTGAAACACTCTGAAATGATGTTTTTTTAATGAAAATCTCTCTCAGATCCTTATCCTCAAGTGACTGATCAGCCTTAACAAGCAACCAGACTTGAACAGCTGAATAACTTAGCAACAATATAAAAACAGCCATCTGGGAAAAGTCTTGTCAACTCTTCAGAACCAATGCAGAGGTATTCTAGGCACGTATATGAGAGAGGTTAAGATGGGTTGGCTGATATTCTGCATTTTGACATAGAGATTGATGGCTGGTGTGAAGACTGAGTACACCAGTTTGCACTGTCATGGGGATCCATCAAACAAGAGAATTAGTGAAAATTTAAATTGCGATGGAGGAAAAAACATTTCCCCTTTCCCATGCTCCATTTTCTAGAACAAGCCTTCAATTTTACTAGAAGCAAATGTGATTTTTTTTTTTTTTTAATTGGGAAGGCTTATTTGGCATAACTTTTGCCAAAAAGAATCAGAGGAAAGCATAACTTTGTTATGAGGGAGGACTATTATCCTGCACTGTGGTTAAGCCTATATACAGTTTTTAAGGTAAACCGAACACATTTAATTCTTAGAAAGGAGAACTGGCAAATACATTCCTCATGGCAGCTTAACTCTTTTAGAATTTAACTATGTACGCTCATTGAAGGGTACTGTCAGACTGTACCAGAGATAATGAGCCAACTTAATCACCAGAATAGTTCCAGTATTCCCTCAAGTTTTGATATATAGCTTAACTGAGAACTGCATCAACTTGCACATCTGATGCAGACTCGCAGGGATTTGGATGAAAGCCACCTATAGGCAGCATTAGAACCTGGCAAGCTGGTTATCACTCTTGGTAATATGTCTTTAATCCATGGGAGGAAGCTAGTCAAGGTTTTAGTTACAGAGGGCCAAGTCTTGGGGTTACATAAATTAACAGTTCCATTGAAGTTGAGAGAGTTATGCTGATTTAAAGAAGTTGAGGTTCCAGCCTAGAAAGTGAATGAGAAAGCAAAGCAGGGCAGGGAGTGACAATCATTTTTAAGGAACATTTCAACAACTTGCAGATTAGTCCTAGGCAGTACTTACATCCTGGTTGGACATCTCCCAGTATGGTCTCTCACCGTAGGACATCACCTCCCACATTACAATCCCATAGCTCCACGCGTCGCTTGCCGAAGAGAACTTCCGGTAAGCTATAGCTTCAGGAGCAGTCCACCTTATGGGGATTTTTCCGCCCTGGAAAATAGGTTGAAAACTTGTCAGTATGACTAGAATACAGAATAGCACATGTTTAAAAGAAAAGAAAAAAAAAATATGTATCCTGGATGCTGAGATTCTACGTTCTGTCTTCTGTCAATCTGCCTTGTCAATTTGCTGCAAGTGGAAAGGAAGAAATACACCTTTTCAGAATTTGATAAAAATTTGGTTTCATTTATAGTCTAATTCACCAAAACCAGCACTTTGTGAAAACAAAACTCAGTTCAAAGAACAGAGAGCATTTTAGATAATGCATGTTTGCTCAGTCATATAACTCATCAGAACGTGCCTTTTGACTGAAAACATCCCAAGCCTGAAATTCCTAGTACCTTGACATTTGAACTCGTTTTCCTTAAATGAAACAAAAACATCTCTTGCAAAATGGAACACTGAAAGCACTTAATAAAATTCTATAATCAGAAAGGAAACTATAGGCTTTCTATTCTTTACTTTTGATAATCTCTTCTAATTTTTGTTATGCCCTTTAAAGATCCAGGTAAATAGGAAACCAAGTGTGTTTCTAATAGCTGTTTCCTTAGGATGTTGAATAATTTCATTCTGCAGCTTTCAACTTAAAATCCAAGTGCTACCTCAAAAAAAAACAAAATTCAATCAACAAACCTGACTTATTCTTTACAAGACCGCAGGATGCAGAACTTTTCTCTGACATTAGTAATTTAAACCGTTGAATCTCTTCTATTCTCCCATAAATAGTTTATGCATGAAAACGACTTTTCTGTTCCAGAACAAAGTATTTCTTCTCCAGATAAATTCTTCGTTTCAGAAGTATACATTTATTACCATTCTCCATTTAACTCTTTACAGAAGTAGAGAGTGAGCGAGCTGTATGCTTAAGGTGCCACTAGATGGTAGAAGGAGGCAGGCAATAGAGCTGAGCTCACTTAGCAGAAGTTGCTTTCAACAAGCGGTAACAGATTCTGCTCAGCCTTATAATTGTATTCCTGACAGCAACAAAAGAAGAAATTAACCAGAACATCCGTTTGGCAATTGAAGAGAAGCCACAGTTAAAAACAAGTATGTAAATCTTGGTTAATTTGCTTTGAATATACAAAAAATGGTCTGTGAGTTGTTGAGGCCTGACTTCAACTGACGGAGAAGATGCTTGTTCTACCAAAAAAGCGTTCAAAAGCAAAGCTCTGCATCTGTGGTGATGCGCAAGCTAACTTCTCATCACTGAGTCTCACTTGATGATGAAAAATGTACGGTTAACATTTATGTTGTATGATAGTTATGATAGTACCCGAGATGTCCTTTGGATGATGTTGCATTTTTTGCAGCTTCTTATTTAATGCCTTTGCTTACTCAGTTGAAGTTGAAGTCAGTGGCAAACCACTGACTGACTGGAGCAAAGGTAAAGGTAAAGGTAATACTTTATTTTGTATTTTTGCCCAAGCACCTCCCCTACTCCCTTTTCTTAACCCAGTAACTCGATGGTCAAATCACTCCTCTGGCACATCAGAGATGTAAAGGGCTTTCCGTCCCACCTGCTGCCACCTCTGAGCCTGCCCTAGCCAGCACTGCGGGGGCTGACGCTCTTGGTCCCTTCCTGGTACAGCTGTTCCACTTGGGAAGCAATTACAAATACTTTTGGGGGTGAGAATAAAGAAACAGGGTGACAAAAGAGATTGGTGATAAGACATTCTCCAAGGAAAGACCAGCCTAAGTTCTTGTCTCTTCGCCAGGAAATAGCTAAACCTTCTAAACACACTGGGTAAGGGCATTTGGTGCTTGATCTCACGGTCTGGTTGGAATGGTGTTTCGGTGGGATATGTGAGTCCAGGCCTCCTGAGGCAGTGGGAGATTTAGATATTCAGTGCCCCAAATGTACACTACACCCTGGGGTGTCTAACCAAAAGGATGGATCCTCTGAGGAACAGACAGTTTTAGGGTCTAACTGCAGAATTCAAAAGATCTCCTCGCACTGCAGAGTTACGGGCCTTGTCCTTTTTACTGGATCAGGTTTAGTCCTTTATTGTTAAACATTTTATTGCCAAACGTATGTAATTTCATCCTTAGATCCCTGGCTTCTGCAGATTTTTGGGGACAATATTTTCCTGGCCTAAGTCACAAGGTCGTGGTAGGCATTTAACTCCTTCTTTGGACCTGGACACTTGTACTTTTTAAAAGGTAAACAACAGTCATGCTGATCCGTATCACAAGAGACGCTGCCCTGACAACCCTAAACGCCCTTCCTCATCATCAGCGTATCAGTCCTGGCTGACAAATGATGTAGAAGGCGAGACGCTTGTTCCAACACAAGAGTTCACTGTCTGAACCTTGTCTGACCAAGCAATCTCCCTTGATGCCTTTTCCTTTATGTCCACTCCAGATACTTTCTGAAGTGCTGCCCCACCATTTGAAGGAGGATGCAAAAGCAAAATTTCCGTATGATCTTTCCTTATCACAGATTTCAGGAGATTACAGGAAAAAAAAAGTCTACTAGTTTCAATGGTTGTATAAGACTTTGTTTATCAAGGGAAACTGATGAATCAACAAATTTACTATGAGTCAGATTTCTAATTTGGACAGTTTTATTAATAATCTATTATTTTTTGAATTTTCACAAAAAGTTTTATGTTAATAATTAAATATCTACATGTAGGAAAAACACAAATCTATACATGCAAATAAAAGGCATTTGGATATTTCTAGATTTTACTTTTAACGTCTAAGACGTAATACGGATAACATAATAGGAAAATTATTTTTTAAAGTGTTTCCTTTTCATAAATCTGATTATGTATTCCCAAATTATACTTAATAAAGAGGCCACATTGTGAGCAGCATTTACAGCTAGATTTGTGTCTACTGGCTAAATATAAATGAGTTTTAAAGAATCTGATTAGACTCTACAACTAGTTTCATGATAGAGCTTTACTGACCGATCCCTTTTGGACTGAAACAGTAGTGGCTCATTGACTGTGAAAGTGAGAATGGAGAATAGAGTCGTAACAAAATTCAAGGCAGTTCATGTTCAAGGGCATAAGATGTGTTCAGTGTTGTCACGTAAAAGAAAATTCTTTTGTGCTGGGTGTAATGGCAAAGTGAAGCAAAACCTCTAAAATTTTTACAACGGATTCAGCTTATGTATGAAAATGTTATATTCGTAAGAATGTAAATTTCAAGACTTAATTATGTTTGCAGAGTATCTTTTTATGCCAAAAAGTTGATTTATTTATTTGAAAGCCATTCAAAAGGCGGAGATTGCAATATGACTACCTTAAGAGACGTATATGACTGAACAGTAGTAATAACCGCTCACGCATAATAAAAGAAGACGTAAGGTTTAGAGTAGCTGAAAATATATTTCCTGTTTCTGATTAGAGTAATAAACAGTGTTACTGATATTGAACATGTCTTTTTACATTGTGATCTAACTGGGAAAATAATAAATGCGATATTGTTTATACAATTCCCCACCTCCAAATTGAGGTAATTTAGAAATCATCTACATTTGACTATTGTAGCAATGAAATCTATTGCAGCTCCCTCCATCAGGAAGCCCTTATGCAAGCCCATGTTGCTTTTAGATTATTCTGGCTCTTTTGGGGGGCAGGGGGAAGGGGCAGAAGGGGTGTTAAGACCCAAATTGTATTTCTGCCTCATCTCGAATGTTAATAATGATATCAGTGATAAGCTAATTTTATTTTCATAGTAAAAGAACACTAACACTGCTATTCAAATAATTTGAATTCAGCCTTTTTTTTTCCATATGCTTCCAGCTGAATAGTGTCTATCTCCTGATTTTTTTCTTGATTGTAATTTAATAGACATTTTTACCACGCAGTGGCAAGAGTCCCCTTGGAATTAGCATATCAGGCTCACATTGCTTAGCTTGTAGCACAATTTAGAGATCAGGCCTTGAAATGAAATTTACCCCCTCGCCCACCCACACCTACACACATGCTCGCTTTCCCTGCAGAGGTGGCAACAGCGCGGTTTGCCACAGATTTAAAGACAGAATTGGAACTACATGTTGCAGAATGCCTCATTCTTTACCTCAAGCTATGCGTGAGAGAGACGGTCTTCCCAAAATGCCGTCTCTTCTTTGAGCTAACAACAACAAAGTTCTTATGATCTGTTATTTGAAAAGACCCCGGCAACGCAACTGCCACTGACATTATATATGGTCCAACAGGCCAGAATTGCATTTTTGGCACCTCCCATCTGATTTTTTTTTTATTTTACATGTTAGACATCTTCTTAAAAACAAGAGGTGTTAACAGTTTCTTTAATTAAATATTTAAACACATTTTCAAACTCCAGGGGAACAACGTAACTGGCAGCTACGGCCCATTATTCTACAAGATGAAGGTCAGGATATATCAGCAAGCTGAAAATGCAGGATGGGAAAAATGACAAGAGAGGGCACAGAAGAAAAGAAGGAAGCCTGTTAGATGCCCAGAACTTTTGGCATGCCCTGCTAGCTAATTAAAGCCAGGAGTGATACCACTGAGAACCTTAGACATAATACTGAAGGTAAGATGTATGAGCTCCGACTGGATGTGCAAAGACAACGACACACGTAAGCAGCCAGAAGCAAACACAGCGCATCAAACTCACGATGTCCCAGAGCTAGCAGTGATGTGAAACAAGGCCTGTTTCGGTTGAAAAGCCTGTTCTCTATTCTCCTTGAATGACAAGGCACTGCAGAGACTGCAGTTTTACTAAATGCTGAGGTGCAAACCCATCAGTTCCAGACGCACAGACACCTAGAACTGTCTCTTTCTAGGACAAAAGGTACTGAACTATGCGCGCCATTAGTCTACCCTGGCACAGTAATTCCTATGCATCTGTCAGTTACTATTCCTTTATGTACGATGTTACTGAATCGTGCAGTAATTTTCTATGACACAAGTGTAGTACCTGTCTTTTTCTCCACTTCAAATGACAGAAATGGGGAAAAAAACCCAAAAACTTCAGAGTGAAGAAAGACAAAAGCAATGAGAGAGATTAGTTTTAAATATTGGACCTAATTCATCATTCTGTACAAAAGCCTTATGCCACTTTACTGGAGCGATGCTTTTATTTGAGCATATGAATAAAATTTTTCATGTGCACAGTTACAAGTAGTCAGAATTTAGCATCCTCAAATCATAATTTAGAACTATTCAGTATTATCAACAGTCTTCTCTAGTGTCTATTGGAATATCAGAGAAACTACATGGCAAGATAACAAAACTACTCTGAAAAGGCTTTTCAGAATTTGCTCTCATTATGCCCAATTTTAGTCAGTTCTACCAATCTTTCATTTCCCTTAGAACTGAAACGAACAAAACCCCCTGATTTTCAAAAAAACTGGATTTACTTTTAATGTCTGGGAAAATATTAATTTTCTTTCAAATATCCTGATTAACAATGCTAAAGTTAAATATGTGGAACTTTAATTTCTCCCCTAAGTTAGCCATCCAATTTTTCAGAACAGGTTAGTTATGATTCTGAGAATAGGTCAATTTTAGTGCATATTAACCCCTACGGTACACATCTATTTGTGTCTTCAAAAAGGGGGAAAGCTGTTGATGGATGGAAAGAATCAGCACTTAAGATACTTGCAGCAGTACCCCAGCCAAGATGAAACGTCTGTCCACAGATCATCAGAAACACTTCATGTTAACTAGCATTAACATTAGAGGTATAGCAGGATGTTTCTCCAAAACACTCCACCCAACATGTCATTTTGTCTTCCTAAAAGTCATCAGTAAGATGAATTGAGTAGCAGTATACATACACATAAAACCTCCAGAAAAACAGATATATCCTACCTTATTGTCTTTTCGTTCAAAAATTAAAGAATTAAAATATTAAATTACTTTGCTAAAAATTGAAAAATTATGAAATCAGGAACGCTCTCCAAACCAGCTGGGATTCGCATTAGTAGTAGCAGGAGCATTTCCTTTGAAACGAAACACTTCAACATGCAGTCCCTTGCCTGTTGCGAGGCACTGATCTTCACTTGGGTTGAAAGATAATAAGAAGTCTGATAAAAATGCATAGCTTTGACCCTCAAAATCCACATAAGTGAAATAGTAGTGAATATTTCTGACCGCTTACATCTGTCCTGCGTTCGTGTTTTCTTGACAGTGCAATTTAAAGAACTTTATACAATGACAAAGATACAGCGCACTACTAAATACAAGTGCTTGATACCACTGTCTCTTGTTTGTGTAACTAACCGGACTACAGACATCTTCTTGTTAGCCATGATGCCTTTCTCTACAAGATGCTCATTGGAAGACCCAAGGTTTTTACCCATTTATTTTAAGAACATACATTTCTTTAGTTTTTAAATGAACAAAGTAGTAGAGATTGAGCAAAAGGGGTCCATGGTTGAAGATGAGCAGAGGTCTCACTCTTCCAGAGTCGAAAGCTCAGTTTGCTTTTTTCAGAACAGGGAGGGGAGAGAAAGTAAAGAGGAAGAGGGGAAAGACAGAAAAGAGATTAAAAATGATTCAACTTGCAGAAGTTAACTGCTTTACGCATCAGCGAAGACAACTAGAGCTGCCAGCAAGGGCAGGGTTGCTCCCTAAGGGTCGGGGTGCCAGGAGCAGCCGTCACGCAGGCTGGGCGATGGCCTCTGGGATAGGGTGCACCCCATGGTGCCTGGGGGGGATGAGCAGGGCAGGGTGGTGATGGCAACGGGTGCTATAGACAGTCCTGTGAGCATCAGGCGAAGGCAAGGTAGCAAGTCAAAGTGAATCCAGCAAATCCAAACAACTTCAGTCCAACAGAGCTGGGGCAGGGTCGCTGCAGCAGGGATTGATGGCCCCAGGCTGAGCTGAAATAGGGTCCTGGGCCCATGGGCAGGGGTGGGGGGAAGTCCCAGGGGAGGCCAGGCAGGCCAGTAAGGACTGGTGGTGTCCTCAGAGCCTTGGCAAGACCTAGACAACTGTACAAAGACAGATAAACACAAGTATTTTGCAAAAACTCTTTGAGACTGGTCTTTTGAAAGGTAATGGTGAGACTGGTGGAGCCAAGGAACCTCATGACATTTTAGAGAGTGGGACTTTGAATTTCCCTGGGATTAAGAATGCACCACTGAATTTTACAGTATTGGGTGCTTGGCCCTCAATCACAGAGAAACCCTTTCTTTTTCTGAAATTGAATATCAGAACCATGCATCTCTACCAAATCCAGTTTAGAAACTATAGGCCTACTTGACAGTAATGATAGGAAAAAATGTCATTTCTCTTGAAACTAATATTTCTGGCAAAGATCTATCTTTTTTCAAGAGCATCAATTTCAAGCTATCTGCCAGCTGTGTCAGCACAGCTCACATTACAGCCGTAACCAATTTCTTGAAAGTTACTCCTACAGAGTCCTTCAATCTGCACATCCAGAGCCTAGCCACTTTCCTTACACAAGTAGTCCTACTGCAGTCAATGGAAAAGATGAAAAGGATTTGTTCCGAGATGCTCATTCGAAGGATGCCTTACGTTACACAACTCTGTAACAAAGGAGTTTGCTACAAGGTCCATTCTTACTGCAGAATTGAGTTACTGAATAAAAAGATTTCTCTAAAAAGAAGTAATTTAAATTGAAATTACAGATGCTACTAGGCACTATGCTTTCTTAAAAGCATCAACAAAGTCTCTGAAATATTGCCTCTGACTTGCCCAGGGCTTCATGACGTGTTTATTATTGGAGCAAAAGTAAACTGTTACCATGCGCTGCTTGAACACTTCATGTCATTAACTATCGTTAACGATCTCACAGCTAGTGATTTCCAGATGCTTATCTAGTTGACAAACACAACAAACAGCTCCCATGTTTCAGTAATCAAGCGGCCTCTCCGTGTGCTGCCATAATGCCCAGATCATTCACACTCTCCTGCCTTGCCCCCAAACCCCTACCATCATTCCTTCCACATCATACAATTTGAAGTGGTCCAAAAAAACTCAGAAGCATATGGAAGCTTGAAAATCGAGGACAAAGTGAAATGGATAACATAACACCATATAAGCTGTGGTACTGTCTCCAGTATACGTTTTCATAGTCCATTCTTTAGGATGCTGTACTAGAGAGAACGTAGGAACCTAGATACTGAATTCATACACAGCTTGCTCTGGGGTACACTAGATTTTATTTCTCTGAGCCTTCTTCAAAACTTTAATCTAGAAATGAGTCGGAAACATCACAAAAACTAGGCTTTTCTTTTGAGAGTTACAGTGCCACACACAGATACACAGATGATGATGATCAGAATTATTATGAGGCTGAGCTACTCTGCAAGTATCATTGCTTTAGTTTTCATCCCAGCTGCATCAGGAAGTGCAGAGGAGAATTAATATCTTAGGAACCGATGAATTAAATGTTCTGCTCACATTTTTGTGAGGTCAATTCTCATTTTATCCTGAAGGACTTTGCCGGTTATTTAAGTTTCAGTCAATTAATGGATAAGTAGCTTGGTCAAAAGATAGGGAAAAAAAAAAGAGTCAGAAAGAAAAGGTCAGTTATTAGAGTGGCATCGCCCAGGGACCAACGCTCCTGTCCTGCTGGCAGCATATGCGGAATCTACAATACAGGCTGGATGGCGAACAGGTAAAATTGTGCTAGCAATCTAAAGGTATTCATGGTAGTAAAGATGATGATTGACCATAAAAATTTGCCCAAGAATCTTACGATACTGATTTGCCAAGTGATAAAATGTCACAAAATTCAGTGTCATAGTGAGGGACACAGAATAAAACGCTCCTAACTTTACATAAAAAATAACAGGACTTTGTACTAAGCTATCAGTGCTGAAGACAGATCTTGTGGTTATAACAGACAGATGGCTCTGTAACGTTAACAACTCTGTGCTCAAAAGCAGACTAAAGGGGAAAAAATGAAATGAAATGATAGAAATGATCAGGAAAAGAAAAAAGCATGGCACTGTTGAAACCTAGGATATTCCGGCATATTGCTTACTGATTGCAGTCTTGATCCCCCATCCCAAAAGGATACATTGAAACCGACAGACCTGCAGGGAAAGACAGGACGGGTGTTCAAAGGTACGGAATAAAAGAAACTAAAAAAGGTCTATACAACCCTGAATATGATAGAGCAGATAATAGGTGGAGAGTATAGAACCAAGGTGCATCAAATGTAAGTGGCAAGTAGTGGATTAAAAACATCAACAAAAACCCATTTTTTTTCTTTTCTTTCTTTCTTTTTTTTTTTTTTTTTTTTAACAGGGAAACATTGATATAGGATGTCATGGGCTCTAAAAATACAACCACCTCTAAAAAATAACTAGATAAATTTACAGAAGAAATATTCATGAAAGATATTATATATAAAGACCTACCTGTGATTTCAAGAAGTCTTTGAGCCACAGACCGCTAAAACCTCAATAACCGAAACTGAGAATGCACCATTGCATGTGCACTCTCTTATTCTGGTCCTCCTTGGACTTTGCTACTTGCTTGTATTTTGGAGACACGCTTCTGCGCTCACGAGCATTGTGGCCATCTGAGTTTGGTCATTATTGCCTTCCTATGATCTCAGTTCACTTGCAGGTAAAATATAAGCACATGGTATAATAGTGTAACTGGAGAAAAGTGGATGGTAAACATGTTATCAACATTTTGGGGGAAGGAAAGTGAAAGAAAATGGAAAAGTTTAAATTTAAAGGAAGGCACCTGAAGTGAGACGTTCTTTGACGTGAGACAGTATAATTGTACCTGGCGATCTGAAGGATCACAAGACATTTGTTTTTTGCTGTTGATTCTATGACTACATTTCTATGTCTTTGTACAGGACCCCAACATTTATAGATAACCTTTATGACTAAACCCTTTGACAAGAGGCAATAAGTAGTTCTACTGTTGGTAAGTTTTAGCAACAGCAAAAGGACCGAGTACTAAGGAGATAAAGTGGCGGACTGTTATCTGCAAAAGTACTGCCCTGAGATAGTGGGGGCTGGCTACTGGGTGAGTGCAGGGAGGGCTGATGTTTGCTCCACGGAGGGATGGCACTCTCTCGTAAAGATTTTGGTCTCCTGTCTTTCTTCAGTAATACATAATTTCACTTAGGGGAAAAAAAAAGGGAATAAAAATATTCCCAGACTGTTGGGAAGCATGCAAGTTTCACATCTCTAAGTGAGCTCACATACTGCATAAAACTACTGCTTATGTACTGTAGGGGAGAAGGGAGAACAGATGCTGATGAAGGCAAAGCAGCTGAGTCCAGGGCCATGGGTCAAGAAGCATGACAGGGGCCAGGGACCTGTCAAATATTGGGCACCATCTCCTGCCTTCCCACCCAGGGACACGGAGGGATGAAAGTGAGGAACGGCTTGCCAAGGCCAGGGCGGGCAGTGATGCTCAGCAGAGAAGCGGATGGTTAACAGCAATTTCTCCTGCACTAGACCAAAACGTTCCCAGTGCTGCCCCACTGGTTTTCCAAAGAAATGAAGTGTACGAGCCGCAGCTGCGCTGCCGGCATATCTGTCTGCCAGCCAAACTCCTGGCTAGGAGCTTTGAACCACTAGCAATGTCAAGAAATGTGGATGACAGAAAGGTAGAGATGGGAAACACATCAACAGCTAGCTCAAATCACCTAAACATGGTGTCTACTGTCCCTTTAAGTACTGTCACTTGCTTGCTAGCTGTCATTTTAGGAAAATATAGGTATCCCACTGTCCCGTGTCTGCCAGTCCTCTGCAGAGATCTCAGGTTCCTCATGATATCTCAGAGGGCACTGCACCTCTGCATATAGGCAGCTGATCCATCCCCAATTCCCTACATATTTCATGAAAAGCAGTATCTAAGCAAAGGAGAGAGATTGCAGTATTTCTCCTGACGGAAAGGCAGAAGAACTCGGGACGCTGCCATTCTTCTGGATCAACCAGGCAGCGGCTCAGTGGCTGACCGAGCTGCACAATGTCAGGTACAACATGCTGCCACTTGCCCAGCTGGCAAACTAGACAAACATTTGGGCTACTGGAGAGATAGGTATAGGGATGTGGAAGGGGCTTATGAGTAAATTGATATTGTATGAGGGAGGGATCTAAGCTTTGCCAAGGAAGTGAAACTGGTGGAGCACAGCAAGAAGCTGTGAAGATGCCATGTGGAGACCCTGAGAAGATCAGAAGCTGTGCTATTTGAGGCTGCAGAAGACAGCCTAAGAACTAGGGTAACTAGCACGACAACGCAGCTGGTGTACGTAATGCAGCCCTAGGACACAGGGCTTCATTAACTTGCTTCTCATGAAAGAAATTTTTGCCTATCTGACCAAGGAAGGTATCCCGTTACAGCAGAAGTTACAACACGGCGTTATCCTACTGTAAGTGTACAAACATGGATGAAGCGTATCACCAAAAAATTACAAAGAAATGAACACACGAGAGTAGTTTTCAGTCCAAGGTAGGGGCTGCTTCACAACAAAGTTTCTCTGATATTTCTATTCAGTTTAGTGACATACTGGTATTGTCCATAGATCGCTGCAGCGTGGCAGCATGCAAATTGTTGAATAATAGGATAACCATCTGTTTGATGATGAATAGTTTGGCACAGAAATGTGGTCGAGCCTTCCTGCAGATATCCAGGTTCAACTAAATCTCCGTCAACCGTCTGAATAAAGAGCACTGAACATCAAGTTGGTTTCTATTTCACTATCATTGGCAGCTTACCAGGACAAAGCATTGACAAAGCTTATGATAGCACCTCCAGCCATTCTAAAGGCAATGCCAATTTAATATAGAGGGTTTACACTAGTGTAATGTTGGCTTACAGACACTGAGAATCTGCTTCTGACCTTTACAATAGCGACATTTCTTAGTATTGCACTTCCTAGACTTTTGTACTTCTTTTCTATATCTTGATATATTTGAATTTAGGCTGTTCATGAATTGTGGCACTGGGATACCTTTTGTCCTATAAGTCCATCAAATTTACTCCTTGTATTCCCCAGATGGCATAAAGTTTTGAGTAATACCCTATTAGATTATCTTTTTCTGATGATGCATCATACTAAATCATCATCTGACTGATGATAATATAAAATGGGAATAACATATTAACATAATTTATCATCTCTGTACCTTCCTCAGGGGATATTTTACTTTATCATATAATATATTAGTTGTCACTTTCATGATATATTACAGTAAGACATCATCAGAAGGAAACATTTTGATGAAGTAGTACTTAACAGTAGAGACTATTATCTAGGGATAAACAGCCCCCAGGGGTACTTTGTTTAACAGAAGAGTGTAATGCAAAGGTAAGAAAATACACGGCATAATGAGAGATGTTATTATTCTCTGACATCAGCCTTGCCACTGGTGGTAGACCAGCTGTGGTTTATCTTGGAACAGTAATTTATACAAATTGCTCTACAGCCTCTACGCAGTGATGACTTTTGCATTACCTTCATGAATTCACCAAAAAGCGTACTCAAAGTAGTTGCAACTTTTTTTACCTTTTAGAGTGCCTCTACAGATAAAAAAAGCCAGTGTGTTTATTTCACTAAAAATCTACCTAGTTCAGAATAATGAAAAATCAGGAGGTTTTGTTGGGTTTTTTGATTTGGTTTGGGCTTGTTGGTTTTTGTTTTTGGTTTTGTTTTGTTTTGTTTTTTAAATTTAGACATGTTAATTTAGCAGAGGTAGATTGGCAAATGACAAATCTTTTTTAACCACAAATTCATTGAGAGACAGCCATTTTAATAATTTTTAGCATTCAGGCTTCATGCACATTAAGCTTATGCATCTGGCTAAGTTATGGCAAAGCTAGCTAAACTCTAGCTAAACTTAGTTTAGCTAAAACTGTAGTTAAACTGCCTTCAGGTACAGATGCATGGCAGTCGTGTTTACATGGCCAGCTCGCATAATATACGGTGCAACTTCTGCGGGAAGTCCCCTTTTTATGCTATAACAAAGCATATGCACTGACATTGCCTTTTTTGCAGTCATCTCATTACATTTATCTACTCAAAAATGAATATATGCATATATTCATCTATATATTTTTTTTTTATATATATGAAATGCACTTCCAAACCTGTTCTGGTGGACAGCGAAGCAATATGAATTCCAACAGGCAGCTCTAGCACAGCTGTGCCTGCAGCATCTGAAGGTAAACTCTTTCAGATAATAGCAGTGGGGAAGAGGGATTAAATCAAAAGCATTCAGTAGAACGTAACGACATTTTAAGGAAGAGCAGTTTTCGCCTTTGTCTGTAGATAGTTGACAATTTACTCTTTTGCTTCCCTTGATTTCTGGATTATGACGTTGTATACTTAAGGAAATTAAAGCCAACTGGTTTTGATATCAATCAAGTATGAAGTTATGGACTACTAATGCATCGTTTTGATTCCTTATTTTTAAGATCTTCTGTGTAAAGTGCTGAAGTTCAAGCCTATCTTCAAAACCAGAAATTCCTATCACTTCAAGAGCCAGAATGCTAATCAAAGCACCACCTATTGTCACACTCACAATGAAGCAGGGTGTATTTCACAGCACGTGCATCCCTCCATTGCTTGTTTCAGTGTAGACTGGAAAATTTCTGGAGTGGATTTGTGATCATTCTTAGTAATTCCCAACAACCCACAGGGTCCCTTCAGTTTCAGTGAAAGAACTGAAGAAAGAACTTGAATCTTGCAAAGGATGGGTATCATACTTACACCCGGCAAAAACAGTGGTATCAAGATGAAAAACTTGTCAGGTAGACTCAGTGTCCAGAGATTTAACACCACCAAAAACAACACTGAAAAGAAGCCACCATCCTTTAACAGCAATTTCCTGAACACTACTTGATTTATTCCAGGTACTCACTAATTACAACCTCAAGAATGTGCTCTGGGAAATTGATCTAGATGAGCAATCTATCCTCCTTAACAAATTTCCACACCTTCTGGCATACTCTCTGAAACTTTCCCCGTGACTAGGGCATCAATATCTCCACAGCATATATTCTTATGACTAATGAAAACAGATTGGGCTGCACTTTTGGCGTAACTCAACCTAACTTAAAAAGTGAGGCGCTCCATCCCCAATCACACAATCATGTACAACATAAAAATCAATTAAAAGGAAAAATCAGATGCACAATTGCACTATTTTCTTCTCGGGGTATGATGTAACATTCAGAAAGGAAGCCCTTCACTGCTCTTTCTGTGCTGTACCCCACAGGACAAGCATAGGATACTGGCCCACCAATGTGGTCATTCTCTTGGTCGTCACCTACATCGAGTCCATCTGCTTGAGTTGTTCACTGGGCCCTCACATGTTACTGCCTCAACTGACTCTTTTTCTTTTCACATCCATGCCTCTGTTTTGCTATGATGTGCTACGAGTGATCTTTAATTAGGCAACTTTTGCTGTTTCTCAAATACAAGTGGGGGCCAGAGATCTTTGGCTTTTAAATGTATTTACTACTGCTGCTCCTGCTGATTTATCTTGGCTGAAAAAAAGTACATCTCCAGTCTTAATCTGTCTGGGGTCATAGGATTCAATCCAACATCTTTACCTCTTGTTCCATGGTTTTAGGCATTATTCTTAGTGGCAGTATCTTACTCCTTTTCTTTTTGCTTTCTCTGTTTACAGAAGACATGCAATTGCAGCTAGCTTTCTAGCTAGCCCCATGCGCATAGACATTCCCTTGCTTTCCCCAAACTCTTTTTTTTCTGAAGCTCATGTTTTCCACTCCAGGTTTCCTTTGGGATGCTGGAATGATCATGATATCATTTGCCTAAATGCAGCTGTTTCGGTGCATGCTTTTGGTCCGTCTAGCGCTCCCTCCCCGTTTCATCCACAGCTTGGAACTCAAATCAACAAACCAAAAAAACCCAAGAACAGGGGAAAAATGAGTCTCAACTTCTCACAGCTCTATAGAATTAATGGAAGCAATGGACTGATCAGTTTTTTCATGTGTATTGCTTTTTGCAATAAACACAAAAGTGTGTCCATGGAATAAAGCCATGGTATTTTATTACACATTTGGTCTTTTTAAAGTGCTTCAAAAAAATCTATCAGTTGTTTAAGATTTTCAGCAGTGGGATATGGGCAATTGCTGCTGCATTAAAAATGTCTACCAAAAATAAGCATGAGGATATTTAAATAATTTTGTTTATTTTGGCATCTGAGGGTTAAAAAGCTCAGGGTTGAAACTGCCTTCTTTAGATTCATGGTAATCACAGCAAACGTACCATAAAAATATCTTGAGTCAGAAAAACAAGCTTGTTTTTATATTGTTCCTCAATTGTCTTCACAATTACATAAAAGCCTATAAAGCATTTGTGTGAGGTACACTGACCCATAATGGTTTTTCCAAGCACTGTAACTAAATTAGGAAAGTTGTTTTTCACACTTCATATTTTAGAAGTATTTCCAAAAAACAAGAGGTGATTTTGCTGAGATTCGTTAAACGTTAAAATGGTGCAATAACACTGCTTAGCCATTTTGTTCTTCAGAGTGCTTTACAGCTCCTAACTAATTACTCTCATGGCAACCCTCTGAAGAAGCTACTGGCTCCATTTAACAGTAGGAAAAACAGAGACAGAGGTTGAGGACTGTCAAATACGCTGAGTACTTGCAACTCCCACTGGCAATAACTGGCTTTCTAGATGTTCACTCTTACTGAAAACAGGCTGTAAATGATTTATGATGGATAAAACTGCAAGGTAAAAGAGCAAGAACCTCCGGGATAAAGTTCCAGCTTACGCAGTTGTTGGTTTCCTGGGCTGTGCCTTCAGTGGGGAGAGCTTTGGGATGGATTTTGTACTCGTAAAATTAGAAGAACAAATTAATGGTCAACTGCTACTAATGTTTGTATGGACACCTTTCTACTTTGCAGTCTGTTCACTTAAGCAAAAAAAAAAAACCAAACCACACACAAACCAACATACATATTTTAAAGAATGAAATAATTATAGACAAAGCAGAACCAGTTCTATTGTGGTACAGAAAAATCAAAATTATTTTCACAGTAAGCACCTCACCAGGAAAGGACAAAATATGCGATGCAAGGAAAGGTATTATCTTTAACCATTCCACCTTGGAGCAATCTTTAGAATGTTTACTAGTCCTAGCATTATACTCCACATACAATTGAGAAATGTTGCAAAAGTTAGTAAGCAACAGTAACATATATAAATCTCTAGACTGTTAAATAATTAATCACATTCACTATCATAAATCAAACCTTTTCCTCAGTGCAGTGCTACAGTCCATCTCCCGAAGTACAATGGTGTTGATCTCCTATCTCTGATCTTTGTAAACACTACAAAACCAGCAGAAAGATATTTAACCTCTAAGAGCACACAATCTGTTCCTTTTCCTTTTTTTTTTTCAGTTTAGCCCAAAAGATCAGAAAGCAAGCTAAGAATAACTTCTCTCTTTTGTTACTCAACTTGCATGCTAACTTTCATGATGAAAATCCAGTTTCATATCTTAGGCTTGCATTTGTGGGTTTTTTTTTTTTTTTAATTACATTTCATTCCTCTTATCATTAATTTAATTAAGTACACATCGCCACTACTAAGCCGCGGGAACAAAATGTTGGCTTTAATGTGTTGCTGTGGGACTTGTCATCAAGCCAAATTCACAGATGTTGCAATGAACATGCGGCGTTTGGTCCATTTCTAGGATAAACATCACGGTTTACTTTAGCGACAGCGTCATGATCCTGTATAAGTAAGCGGTAAGATCAGTTAAGTCCCCTCACCTACTCTGTCTATAGCTCTAAACTTTCGACATGCTGACGCAAAGCAGGAAGCAAAAGTGAAAGAGGCAAAATCAGGGAAAGGGGAAAAAAAAAAATCTTTGTGGTCTTCATGTCTCATCACAAACGATTTTCTTGTTTGAAGATTCCTTGGTAGTTTTGCCTATTGTGACAAGATGTACATTTTCTTATAAACAATCAGGGAGGTAGAAGCGTTTATACTTAGAAGTGGGAAAAACTGTGAAATTATATTTAGTAGCTGAGCAGAAATGAGATGATCGTGCTCATAAGTGTGTGAATAATCCTCCCAGAATCCTCACGAGGTCTTATCAACTTCTGTTATGCTATTGAAAGATACTGGCCTATAAAACTTAATAGGACAGAAAATGGGGATGTGGTACTTTGAAGCACTCTGACACATAAAGAAAAGAATACATGCGCATACATGAAGAAATTGTTCATGAGCGATAAACAGCTAGCTCCGTGGACACGTCAGCAACACGGCAACTGCAAATAAAAACGTGTGATGCTTATGAAACCTATAGGAACGCTTAACAGCTTTGAGGTGCTGTTCACTGGGACTATAAAACCGGTGGTGCATGGATACCAGGAAGACTTGTGTGCATATTAACTATGAAAAATAGCCTTTTCCCACAGAAAAAAATCTACCAAAATACACATCTCTCTAATAATACAATAAGATCTTGAGTGGAGAGAGGTTGGTTCCTCATAAATGCTTGTCCCAGCCTTGTCCTCTATGAAAAAATTATGACTCAAATTGTAAAAGTTCACTGTTTTTTTAACAAGTACTTTGGGGGGGGAAATCCTTGAAGGGACAAGTTTTTAAAGTTTTGTTACTGTTGCAAGAACTGGGGGGGGGGGAAGCATCTGAATTTGAAGCATCTGTATTTCAGTCCCATGATTATTCCAAGAGTTGATTCTTCCAAAACAAAGATAACTCAGAGTAAAATCACATGTGCTGACAAGTGAGATGCTAGCAGTTTGTGGAGCCCAGCCTGTGCATCTGCTGTAATTAAATTTGCACACACAAATTGGAGCGTGCAGCACTGCTATTCCTCTTAAATGGGATGGACTTTTTGAGCAGGACTTTTAAAGCCTGAGTTAAAGTCTTCTTTTATTTTAGTGAGTCTTCAGTATGTCACATCAATCTTTACTTAGGATTTTATGTGTGTTTTATGCATTTATTTATTTTTTTTTACTGCATAGATTACCGAAGAACATCAATTGATGTATAGCTGGCTAATACAGATAATGGGAATTAATCCTGTAACAGCTTGATGTCATAACACCTAGTCAAAAGGCCAGGCTGAACTGACAGTTGCATGGACTTAAAAAAAAAAAAAAAAGCAGCAATCACAGTACTTGGGCAACTCCTCTGTAACAGAGAGAGGCTTCCAGAGGAGCCAAAGGAACCTCCTCTAAACGTGCTGTCAAGAAGCATGTAGAGCTTGCTACCTTTGCCCTGGGGTATCACAGTGGCTCTGGTAGGGATAGTAAATAAGAAGGGGAAGAAAAAAAAAAAAAATCACATGCAAAAGGACAAAAACTATCCCAACCAACAGTGCCTGCCCTCTTGTAATTGGGAAATTGGCAGGAATTGAGGATTTTCCTTGGGACATAACACGCACTTGGAAAGAACCTGTCCAGGGGTCAAATATTCTCATTTGTGTACCTTATCTGTGGAGGAAAGTATATTTCGCCGAAACATAACATCTGCAGTGGTGAAACGGGATTTCTGATGTGACTGGATGTGTAGAGCATGGGAAAAAAATACAGGTCGGTTAATGGCAGATGGATGGAGTAGCAGACTCTAGAAAGGTATGACACCACAACGAGTCAAACAGGCTTCTGCTGTCTTCTCCAGGACTTCCACTGTGACAAACCTTCCCACACAGAAAAAAGATCTTGCCAAGAAAGCCAGTAAGAAATTTCTTACGTAATTTTGTTATCTCAAATATAATAAAAGGTGTATTAAAATAAGTAGGTTCCTGTAACTGAATCTATAATATACTTTTAATAAGGCCTTGGCTGTGCCTTCAGGTATCACCCAAGAAAAAGCATGGATAAAGAAAGAGATGGAGCTTCATTGCTGTGCTCTCTAATAATTTTTCTTAGCCATTCAGTCAGGAGGAGGAGTAAGAATAGGTCTTTTTAGAACACGACACAGGAAAAAGGCAGCAAACCCATAGGACAGTCATTACGGTTTTTTCCCTTTTTTTGTTTCTTGCGGCAAAGCGAGGTGAAAGCCCTGGGCGAGGTGCCACGTTACCTACAGTTCTACTTTTGATGGAGGTCCCTTTGCTTGGGGTGCTGGTGACTGCTCAGGGAGAAGGGACAGCCTTGGGAAGTTCATGCTGAGCCAAAAAGATGTGTACCGAGGAGCAGGCCGCCAAAGCTCAGAGAGGAAAGGAAGAACCACCTAGAGATGAGAAGAGGTTGGTGCAATTCATGAAGTCATGGACTAAGCCTAACCTGTAAGCAAGATCTACACATTTGCCCAAAGTTCTGGCTGACTCAGGGTCCTATCACAAACTTTTTCTCCCCGATTACTAATAGGGAGTTAAAAGTAGAGCCCTGAGAGGGGGCGAATCCAAATTTAACCATGGAAACACGGTATCCTCTACATGTCATATCATGCTGTCGATGATTCTGTCACCTATACATAGCAATGTGATATTACTATTCCGTGGAGGACAGTTAATGCCAAACATATATACAAATCCCACCTCATTATCCTTTCCTAATTATGAAGCAGATGTTACTTATGGTTTTATTTCTGATGGAGGCCAAATATTCTATATGCAATTGGAAAGAAGCAAACAGATAATTTTTTTTTTAATAAACTCAACAAATTACTAAAGCTATGGATCCCAGTATATTTCTTTCAAGAAGAGTATAGCAGATCTGCTAAATAGTTTATGAGCATGACAGTTTCATGAATCTTTGGCAGCTCCCATTTAGAAAAGACTTTGAAAAGAAAGTCTGTGCACACAGTATGCATTAATTTCATTGAAAAATTTACAGCGTATTGTGATGTGGGTTCCCCCCTCTCCTTTGTTCTATGAACTGAGTGAGTTTAAGAGGCAATACTATCCAATGAAATATATGTCTTTTGTTAGCCACAGCTGCTAGGTGTAGCTTTCTGTTTGCTCTTTTTCCTATACCTCCTCTTATTGTAACGTTGCTGTACCATGAACAAAGGCAATTTGATCAAGAGACTAAAGGGATCCCAGAAAGTTTTTCAATCTTTCTCATAAAAAAACCCCCTAGTGCAGGAAATTTATTGCTTATACCAAATAATCCATTTATATGGCATAAAGCGTGCCTTCCTGTTCTAGCTGGAAATACCTAGCATCAGCACGTCTACAACACAAAGCAACATGGTACAGAGATGAGCTCTTGAGAAGCAAGCAGGCCAGCCCACGTGGCGTGCCTCGCGGATGGGCCAGTCCTACAAAAACATGAGTGGAAATGCTGTCGACTTACTCTAGCGCAAGCTACAAGAGAGAGCCAAGAGCTTTTCAGATTAGTGCATGGAATAAAGTCCCAGTTTAACAAGGCAACTCAGCACGTATCTATCTGATCCTAAAGCCAAGAGAGACTGCGGGACTCCTGCTTCCATTCTTATCCAGAATAGCTTGCTAAAGACATATTTTTTTACATGACATAATAAACAGTCAAGCACTCAAAAATCAATAAAAGAGAGAATTAAATGAGTAGTTACACAATGCTAATAAGAAATGCTGTAATCTGCTTCCTTGACATGCCTAGATGCTTTGAAGGACAACCTGTTGACTTCCTCCCTGTTTTACAACTGCAAATGCTTAGAAATAACTGAATAACTTTGTAAAAGGTAGACAAGTATACGATATATTATTTTCATTTAGAATAATAAGACTGAAGCAATTGTTATTAAAGACAGATACTCACAGGCTCTCTCAACTTCTGAGAATACATTTCCATTCATAACTGACATCTGCACACTTGAGAAGTATAGTATCCTCAGTAAACCATAGCCCCAGCACAGGAGCTGTTTATTTTTAAAGTACATTTTAATGACTTCAATTCCTGTTATGAACTACAAAACTTAAGGAAAAGATTAGTCAGAGAGCTACGCCTGAGAAAATTATACCAAAAATTGGACCAAGGGAACAATGACCAAATTAAACTTTATATTGAGAACATTTACTTAAAGCTGTACTTGAATATATTATTTGGCAACTTGAATTATTCTCGTTTATTAGAGAAACTGCTGAAGAAAGCCTCTGCAGGTTAGATACTTTTATAAAGCTAATCATGTCATTAATAATTTGCTGAAAAATTAAATGATCGATTGCAGAGAAATGTGTTTTAAATAAGTACATTAAGCATAATAGGAAAATGCAGTTACAATGATTGCGCAATGTTTATTCATCGATAGACAACCAAACCAGGACCAAACTGCTGGATAGTCCATGCTTCTCCAGCAGAAAATTACTATGAACAGTGAACATCTGCCTAAGTGTTTAATCAATAGTACTGCTCCTAGAGTTTTTGGGAGTATATCTGCACTGAAAAGCCTCTCTGTGCTTAAAAATAAATAAAGCATAACCATGACATTGCTAAAAAGGCTGAAATAAGAGGAATGGCTAAGTGAGGTGGCTGAGTTGCAGGATTCGGACATAAAATTAAAATTTTCTCATGAGTTTGCTGTATGCGTTATTACGATGAATTTAAAAGGAGTCTGAGTAGAGCGGTAAATATTTCTTAATTGTCACCAGCTTCCTCATTTCGGAGAAATGGATTTAGTAGCTTTTTCTCAGGCTACAACTGACCGTTTACCAAATATACTTCTGCACTGGCAATGAGTGCTGCAGCGGGAGAAAGAGTCTACACGCTCAAGCTAATTGTTCGTGCTGAATAACAGCTTATCCATGACTAGAAGTATTTATCTTGGTGGAAGCACTGATGATTTGGGAGCTATTCAGCCTGAGTAAGGATAAGAAAGCTTTAAAGAGATGTGAAACACATTTATTATGAGATTTACCTTAGAGCTTTTTGAAAGTAAAGAGCAGGGTGACTGCATTTTTATTCAAAAGGTTTTGCATTAAAACCTCAGATGTGGATCTTCAAGAGGGAATTTAAATGAAAAGCAGAGAGCCTGATAGAAAAAAAAGGTGATAGTTCCAGTCAGAGGGTCTGATATAAAACAAGATACAATGAAAAGAGAAAATAGAAGGAGCAATAATAGGTAATGCACTGAGAGTGAAGATAGAGGCCGTTCGAAATTAGAGTAGAAATGAAAGCAGAGTCAGTGATGTGGTGTTATGGGAGAAGATGACAAGTCTCATCTCAAAATGTACTGCAGCTAATTTTAGAAAAAACAATGCACAATCAAGGCAGTACGCATGGCCACATTATTAAGGGGAAAACTAGTTCTTCCATGTGGTTTCAAGTCTTTATATGCCCTTCTTTATTTCCAAATACTGCACATTTCTTGGTGAGGTCAATTAAGCATGTTCATCTAATGGCTTCCTTACAAAGAAAAAATATTTTAAGCAAGCAGTGAAATTTCTGAGTTCATTAATGACTCAATTTGCCTCATCTACTACTTCACAAATCTCTCTGTGCTGTCCTAACCCTCACTGAATGGATTTCTGAAATTTGTACTGTGAATCAAGCGCCTCGTATGGAATAGGTAAGGACATGAACCTGTGAAACGTTTTATAAGAGAGAACAAAGAGCCATGAGATTTTTTTAAGAGAAAAGGTTCATTTTTTTTCCCCAAAAAATATAACTGAAAGCGAAAAACTGAAGCTCAATGTAGAAAGAAGGGGGAGCAAAGAAACTAGAATATTGAAAAAAACACATTTCCTTTTCATGCAGTAATATACAGAATTAACGCATATAGATTTTGGGATTACTTTAAATATAATAAATATGTAGAGAGGTGGGTTTTTTTTTTTTTTTACTATTCTGACAATGAAGATATGCTTAACGTCAGGAGACAGAAGATTCTGGCACCTTTGAAGCTGAAGATGATACAGCCACAGCGAGGCAGTCAAGGACAAGACATGCGATTTGCTTCTAGAACGCTTCCAAAGCGCACGGACCAGATCAAATATTTTAGATACTAAGGGCAAAATCCCACAGTGCTTAGTCAGGCAAAACTCCCGTTGAAGGCAATGGGAGTTTTGTCTGTATAAGTACTGAGCAAAGACTATGATGTTTGACCCAGATTTAGCAGAGTCGTACAAATCTAGGTCTAACATGTTTTTAAGTCAGACAACTACTGCGCTGCAATATTCCTGCGGCATTCTGTTTAAAAGGAGCCCCAGTAACAGTAAGCTATGAATCATCCCCCACGCCCCCCCGTGTATATAATGAAGGGAAGAACTCACAGCTGGGCAAGGAGCCGCTATCTGAAAAATCTGCCAAAAATCTGCCAAGGACTGAAAAGAATAAGTTTACCATTGCAAAGGTTTGGAAATCTGATAAATACAGAAAAGTGCGGTAAGTGAGATTCCCAAGGGCTTGTAGGTGACTGAACATAATCTGCCTTTCGTTCTTGTAAGCAAACAGGCAACAACAAATAATTCCTTTCTATAGTTTTCCTTCTGATTTAGGGCAAACTGCAATTCCTACGTGGTCAGCGGACATACCTCTAGTTGATTCCACCGGGGATTAATTTAGGTGAATTAACTAGGTCAGTCTTGTTCCTAAGAAAGCAGATTAACATATGTGTATATCTTGCTTCGGAAACTTCCTTCTGTAATTACAGAATCCCATTTACAACAACTGTGATGTCATATACAGGAGAAATATTAGAATTAGTATCAAAGTCAGTGGAAAAATTCATAAGCATGCGAGACGTGCATGTTTTTGGCTTCCTTCTTCTAGCTGAAGTGAATATCAAAACCCCTGACATCAGTAGCAGTCGGACCAGAGGATCTCCCTGAAGGGCGAGGGGGAGATGGTGGAACGTGAGCGCTGCACTTCGCAACACAAAAACCCAAATTGTACCAAGCTAAAGCTCCACTCTTATATTTAGCTGGGTCTACCATTTGCAAGATTCCTTTCTATAAAGAAAAGTAGTTAAACAATGTGAAAAGATATTTCTTTTTTATCTGAGAGCTCTTCCGTCACATTAATGTATCCTAAACCTTCTGAACTGTGCAATATCACCCAGAGAAGCGAACAGCTGTACTTTTGAGCCAGACAATAGCTTGATACCATCTTTGACTGTGATATTAAACTTAATATTTTTTTAAAGGGCGGGTCCTTGAAAATGAAAAGCCTACAACTTCTATCAAGTGTCAGTCTAGGACCTTGTAATCTTAAAAAGTAAATGCTAAAACCCACCGTCAAAGTTCGGCCAGCTCCAGGTTTTGCCACCAGATACGAAGGAGTAGTATCGCTCTTAAATTTTGAGGTGAGGCAGTGAGGTGCCATAGGGGCAAGAACATATAACTGATGCTCTTTGATGAATACAGCTATGCAGAAGATGATTCACACTCCAGAAGATCATCAGAGCTCAGAAAACCACTGCACCTGAGATCTTCCTCAGAGTGTTTAGCATCCAAATCTATTCTCCTCATCCATTTTCATAAAGTTGTAGAAGCTGGACTTCAGCCACTGATGCGTTTCCCACAAAAGCCCCTACTTCCTCTCAATACGGATGACTACCTTCAGCAAACATTAGGTTCTAACAAAATCAAACCTTTCAGAACTGTCAGGCTTTCTTTCCTCCTTTGTATTCCTGCAAGTCCTCTTGATCCCTCCTCTCCCCCATTTCTTGATTGCCTCCTTTTGGTGACACTATATATTAACACTGATCCTCATTAAAAAAAAAAACCCAAACCAACCTAACAAAACACCCAAAAAGTCCTTCCATAAGTAAACGAAGAAAAAGAATCTTGGTTTTCCCCAGATTTGTGTCCTCAGGACTGGACGTCAGAATTCCAGGCTAAAAATCAATTAGGGTCAAGCCCTTGCTAAATTAACAGAAACTCTATTTTCTACATTACCATTTATTTTCATGAAATAAGAACATAAATAGTATCTCTGAAATTTTAATGCCTCTTTCTAATTTGATAAATTTGAAATTGACAAAAGTCATTAGGAAACACAGGACTCGCCAGTCACATGCAAATACAGTGTAGGATAATTCCTTAGGAGCTAGACAAAAAAAAAAACCCAACAACCCAAAAAACAGGTGCATCCAAGTTTTGGGTCCTTAGCACACACGAATTCCCAATTCTAAAAAATAAGACTGCATCATGGTCTAGTGGTGTTGCCGGGAATTTTTGGTCTCTTCCAGTATCATCATTGTTTGCTCTCCAGTTGACGTAACATGCTCAGTGCAAAACACATTACAGCAAGGGAAAATTGGGACAGAAACATAAACGATCTCCTAGAGCATCTGAAGACATGGCATAAGCCTCCTTCTTCCAAGGCTCTTTCCCTGTGAGCTTTGAAATACGCATCTGACTGTGCCTGAAAAACTGACTGCTCTTAAATAACCAAGTCTAATAGGTGGGGTTTTTGTTGTTGTTTTAAGTTACTCTTATATGGGACTAGAGTCAGGAATTCATTTGACTATACTCAACAGACATAACACAAAGGAATTACATCCTACTGTGGAATATGTCAAGATTTAATTATGAAGCTTTACAAAAGCCTAGTGAAGTCAACTGCTTCAAATTTTCAACCTGCTTCAAATTTTCAACCCAGAAGTTTTATATGGCTGTATGCAGGGCAGTTATTTTTTACAGCAGCATTTAATGTGGATCATAAATTCCCCTGGAGAGTGGTGCAACAAATGAAAACAACAACAAAAATCTAGATCTTATTTCCTTCCACCTAACAACAGCTAAATAATAGAGTTGGACCTGAGCTGTTGGATCACTGGAGCTGAATGGTGGTTTTTTCCCAATGAATCGCTTACCTCTTCTGACCTCAACAGCACACAGCAAACAAATCTAGTTTCTTAACCTTTGAAAGGTACCAATAATTTGGAATGAGAAAAAACCCAAACACACATAGGACTAAGCCACATTCTTTTTCAAAGCTTTCAGGAGGTTGTTCTCCTTGTTCTATATATCAGAATACTATAACCTCCAGTAATTACTGTCAGCTCACATGCTACTGAAAGCAACAGCTCTGACGTTAATGGACTGACTTTAAACTCATTGAACAGTAGATTCCAATGTATTTAACACAGTAAAGATATTTTATGACACACTGCACCTTGGTCAATATGTTGAATATTAAAATACTAGGTAAACTGCAGTCCATTATTAGCAATAGCCTAACAAAACAGGTGTTCAGGTTTATATTCATTCACATAATTAACAACAAGCAATAACTTTGATTGTATGTCAGTACAGCTACATTTTTAATCTTAAGTATGGACAGTATTGTTCTAAGTGAATGAAGGATGGCTAAAAATGTATAAGCATGGTCTGCACGTTTATAATAGCTTCTTCAATTATAGTTTGAAAATGGCAACTCTGAATAAAAATTTTTAAATTATAAATGCATGCAGTCAAGTCCACATGCAGCTAAAAAGCCAGCTGTGTTTGAAAAAAAAAAAACCAAACAAGAAATCTATCAGCAGTATGAGGAATTGACAATAAAATGCTTTAGTATATAGTGCATATATACACATATATATTAGTATACTGCTTAACTGTATTGGACTTGGTTTCCAAGGAGAGTAGTGTGAATGGGCAGAATTCTCACGTCCAGCTGAGCGGTCAATAACTTTGATGCCTTGGGCCATTTGTAGTCTTTCCAAAAAGACCACCTGTAGCTTTCCGAGATTCATAATCTTCATTTAACCTTTACTTCAGATATGACTTGCAAGTTCCTTGGCTTTTTCCCCCTCCCCTGTCCTTGCATAGCTATTTAAGACTTGCTCAGAGAAGTAGCATTGCCTATTTGTATGGGTTCTGATTCTTATACCAAAGCCAGACTTAACACTCACGACTGTGAGATAACACTGTCTGCGAGGGGAAAAAAAGAGCCCTTTTTCCCCCTCCCCAACTAGCTATATAACCACAAAAAAGGAATGATCATTTTCCCCCCAAATAACTTTCTAGATGTTCTACCAGTTGATATAAGACCAGCCTTGGTGATGTTAAAACCAGTCAGTGCTTTGACACACTTGAGGAATATTCCTTCATTCTAGGATACAGTAGAAGTAAAACATATTTATAATTTTCTTCTTAGGCAATGGAAGGGATTATTTAAACCCGATAGGGAAAGTGACCCCGTCTCTGCCTTTCCCAAAGTACTAATCGGATCATCAGGTCACCAGAAGCAATGGCAATTATAGTTCTGAAGATACAGAGGACATTTGTTACATTTAAACATTTGAAAAAGTAAGTTGTCTGGAGAGAAAAAAACCCAAACCAACCCACTTTGCAGCTTTATGCAGATGTTAAATGACAACTGTTTGGAGCGATAAAGAGAGACAATCCCCAGGCTATTCAGTGCCCGGAAGGACAACGGTATGGTCACAAACAGCCAGTTTTGGAAGGATGGCAGCTCCACAGGCTCCCCAGTTTATCCTTGTTTCCTTTCTAAATGGCAACCTCTCTTTACAGTCATCCTTCTTTTGCGTTCCCTATCAGCAGGGACTCAGCGATGCTGTGAGGAGCTAAGCAGAAGGAAGATTAACGGCAAAATGGGTCTGCTAAGAGAGTCTCTTCCCGTTGCGCAGCTAGGATGTTGTATAGCTGCTTCATGTCTTTGGCTGGCCAGAGACACGCCAACAAGAAGTACAGTTCCAACCCATTAAACAAATCAGTATCTCCCAGTAATGAAACCTGCATTTCCCAAAGAAGAGACAATTGTAGATTACATGATTAAACTACAAATTCGAAAGTAGATTTTTTTTTTTTTCAGGATGCACAAAATTATATCAATTGTTTTCTAGGATTCTGCCTTGAACCTAACAACTAAGAATAAAATAAAAGAGAATGGTCCCATAAAGCCTCACCTAGCCTTTGATGATAAATATTTTATTTACTGTTTCTTCATATCTGAATGAAAAAATAAAGCCAGGTAGTATTCCCCTAACAGTGTGTGACAACTACAAAGCAAAATCAGAAACTCAACATTGCAGATAAATGTAACAATGAAAAATACCCTTTTTTTCCCTTTTGAAAGTAAACTAGGGTTCAATTTTATTCGAAAAGGTGAATCATATCACTGCACTCTAAAGTCAGGTAACAAAACATGAATTAACTCAATTAAAATACATTTTCAGATCAGCATCCTAACATTCAAGATCTAGCTGAAGAGCCCATCTAATTAAATCTTTTGTATGTTGGTTTAGAAAAGCTCTTGGCCTGGTGTTTTTCATTTGCTCTGTTATTGCTTGCTTTTGGTCATAGCCAAACTAGAGCAAAATTGCAGATGCGTTTTTATAGCCTAGTTTTCTCCTCAGTTCTGTTCCATGATCTTCTGTCGTGTTAACTGTTATTTAAGCTGATCATTAAGATCCACAGCAGTATCTTTTTCTTACGATTTTCTTTTTATCAAAGAAGTTTTCGCACCAGTCATTTTACCTACAAAAGTTACCTTGGCTAATTTTTGTCCCTCTTTGCACCGCTAAAATACTAAATGATAGTCTCTGCCTCCGTACATTCTCTTACCCTTTTTGATCTCTGCACCGTTTTCCCCTAACAGTGGTTTTAGTTACATTTGATATTCTATATTGAGTTTCAGTAGAGCCACATAAAACGTTTTAAACTTCTGCAGATTTATATGCTTGCCCTGGTCTGCCTGTTTTTACTGCGGTGCACCATTTTAGAGTCTCTTTTGGATTGCACTCCCCTATAGAACTGTTTCCATTTGGATTGCGAGTCCCACGGTCACATTTTGTTATCGCTTTCACTAACAAATGCATTTTGCAGGATTAAACTACTTAAAAGCGATGACTTGCTGAAAAATCTTGAGGTCGGGATGATTTATTTTGCGTCTATGCAGCACGTGGCACACAACTGCCCTGTGTGAATCCTGCGCATCCCTTTCTGTATGAGATGGGGCATGTCCCTTAGAAAGGTCTCTTGCAAATGAACACCCTCCACATCCACAGACAGTTTGTTTTGGTGCTTAGAGTTACTCCCAGTGTTTGAAACAAGGCTTGACACAGTGAATCAAACCCAAGGTGCTCTAAACCTGTAACCTGCAGCAGTAGCCATATCAGATGTTTCAGAGGAAGGCGCGAAAGCTGGCTACTCTCTTTCACATTTTTTTCCTTCCTGTCCTCCTTCCTTCCTTCGCCTGAAATACGAGGTTTCACCTCTCCTTAAATTTGTTATTGACTGTAGTAACTAGATATTATTTCTTCCTAAGAATATTCACCCCCCTTTTTTAAAAAAAAAAACAACAAAACACAAAACGCGACAACCTACCCAAAACCCCCAACTTGTTGAAATCTTGGTCCAAATGGTTTTCTGTAGCAATCAGCTCCATGGTTAATTACACACCACGTAGTAAAACTATTTGCCGTCTTTAAAATAGTTTTGAATTTCTCATCCTTTAACTTAATTGATCTTACCTTTATTTCGTACTTCATAAAACAGGAATGTACGTTTCTGGCCTAGACCATTCACTACCCAATATAGTGTGTTTCCAGCGATCATTTGAGCCAAACTTTTAGTTTAGATAAGACTCACGGATGTGAACTTCCTGCGTTACTCCTGACATCTCGGCAGTAAGCAGGCACATTTTCCTGTTAATCCTCTGGAACAGTGGTTGGTTTTAATGGTATTCACAGTCAGAGCTAAACAGATCTTTTCTAAGTGTTGGGATACCTCTCATAACCCTAATCCCTATGTCTTTCCTTGCTACAGAGCTACCATGACTTCAAAAAAAAATATATATGCAGTGAATCAACAGAAAATAGTCCAGCAGTGGAGTGGGTTTTCAGCCTGGGGTATATTGACCCCTGAGAGTCTGTGGAATGCTTTAAAGAGATTTGTGAAAGATACCAAAGCGCAATGCACTATACCAAAACCTGCAAATGGGAAATTTCTAACAAAGTTTGCATCTCCACTGGGTAAATTTCAGGAATCCACGCATTGAGAAAGGTTGACGACCACTGCACCAAAATATACTTTACTGTTCCCAGACAATATTATACCAAAAAATAATCAATGCAATCACTATCAGTATTAAATGTCACAAACAGATTCATCTTCCATCTCCTAGATGCAACAATCTTCAACAGCACTGACACTTCAGGTCTATAAGTAGTTCGTTCTCAATCCTACCCTATAGGTCATTTGTAAATGCATGCCTCCATTTTTCATAAACACACTTACAGATAGATGACCAGAGAACCAGTCTGAGAAATACCAAAGCACATACACGTAGAGTTTAATATTCAACTTCGTTAACACGAAATAGGGAGGAGTCAGAGAGACACGAAGTTGAAATCCAAGCTAACAGAAAGGCAGATCTCGCAAATCTCCAAAGGCAGTGTTTTTTAGATTGATTACAGTACAATTTCTTCTTTTCAGTGGAAATTAAATTAGGTTATGATAAATGATAGGATGATGCTTTGAAAGTCACATTAGGAATGAAGTGCAAAATATCACCCTTTTTACATTCAAGATGTTAGGGCATACTTGTGTTGAGTTCATCAGCATAATGATTTTGAGCATGAAAAAATTAAATGCAAAATTTCCTACTGTGTTTCTCTGCCAAATGCATATTTGGAGATCCTGCTTGGGGTGGTGTAGTAGGGGAGGAAAAGCAGGGATGAGAGAGGTATTATGTGAAGTTTTCTAAATTAAATGGTTGAATTTAATTGTAAATCCCTCTGAATCAAGCTCCTTTTGATTCTCTACACCTAAATGCAAATGTTAGTGCTTTTTTTCATACGTTCTCAGAACTCAAATGACAACTGTTACAGTGAGGAAGAGAGTACTCACAGAAGTAGAAAGTTAGACAAAAACATGGAGAGAGAATGTAATTTTGTATTTTCGTCTCATTCTTGTCCTTGGACCTTCCTCCTAAGGGTCTGCTTTTGTTGTGTTAACATTTCTATTACTAACTTTCAGGAGGGTTGTATCAATCAGAAAATCTCTTAAATGAACTTGGGATCACAGTTGGATAAAAGCTGAACAGAGAATCTGAGACAGTGGATGTACTAAAATACTTAAATTTTGTCAAAGACACATATCTTCATGGGCTACTATACATAAGCCAAGTAAATAACAAGGACCACGCCCTACACTGAATGAGTAAGTTTGGGATTTCTGTTCCTTTTAAACATACAACTACTTAATAAAAGTCATCACCCCCCCACACTGTTAGAGCCCAAAAGGCAGCAAGTCTTTTTTTCCAAGACACTCCTTCCTTCGGCTACTCCTTTACCCGTTGGCTATTTGTCCTTGAGCATAACCTGAGCACATTTTATCTTTGCCCAGGCCAACACAAGAGAAGACAGAGTCTTGAAGGGGGCACATGCAGGGCCTCCAACCCCATGTATCTTCTGAGAAGGGGGAATGGATCCAGCTGAAGCTGGCAACTCATGTGAAGGTGATTCATCCCACCACCACTTGACAGGAATCCCATCACTCACTTTAAAACCGGTTACTGCCTCTCCCATACACTCGTGCCGGCTGAGCACAGTAGCGTTGCTCTTACTAACTTGCTTCTTGCCCACGCTCTGAGAAATTAACTACTTGAAAACATTTACATCCTATGTTAGTACCAGAGTCCCACTAGTCATTCCTACTGTTATATTGTAGTTAAAACCAACCCATTGCACTGACGCCCAGCTAAGAACAGGGACGTGCAGTGTCTGGAGACAGGCAGCAGCTGCCAGCAGCTGGATTCCTGCACAGGAGCACAACAATCCTGATGAGGCAAGATGATACCGATTGCCTTGTCAAAAGACAACCCCTTCAGGATCCTACTGAGTTCTACATCTCCAATTTGGCAAACAATATTATAATATCACATAGGAGCCCTGGAAGGACACAACCCTTAGTTAAAACATTTCTGCAAACATCAGCGCTTGTCCCAAAAAGTCGGAGTCAGGTCATGAATGGCAGGCATTTTATCTGTGGCCACAAGGGCTAAATATTTACCTCTTAACTAAATGGTAAGAGTAGTGGAAATAACTGTTCTTCTCCTTTCCCCTCACTTCCAGCTAATCTGTCATCTTATAAAATACAGCCTGAGCAAACATCCTGCATCTGATACTTGGCTATAGAGCGGATGTGATGGGAAAGACAGACAAGAAAGGGATTTTCAGACTGAACAGGGATAGCACGGGGTGGTGCGAGGCGAGTACCATGAAGAGGAGAAAGGTCTGTCCTACTCACCCCACTAAGAGACATTAGAGAAGGCCTGGGCCATGCTCTTTCAACTAAGCTTTCCATAGAGTATTCAGGCAAGGTACCCATGCCAGGTTTCAGCTGGGCAAAATGAAGCTGCAGAGCTCAAGGAGAACAAATACTCTTCTTCTCACAGGGCATTAACGTGTTACAAACCATATTAGCCCACCCATTTTTCAGCCAGTCTCTAGTGAAATACAATGCAAGAAAAAAATCCCTCCAGATAAAGGAAAGGCTTGGTGGGATTCCACACCACATGCCTGGTTTCAGACTGAGCGCCAAACACAGTCATGATGCATCCTGCCCATCGTCATGTTTCTCTCGGTTTGGTGATGACAAAATGCGCTGTTGTCATGTTACATACAGAATTAACTAATTGACAATGATTGTGCTCAGCCTTATGTCACCAATTAGTTTTCGGGAAAACAGGTTAATACAGACTTTTACAGTACGCAGCCTCTTTTTCTCTTTCTTTTTCTGAATGGTTGCCAATAATCAATTTATTATAATTAATTTGATTCTTAAAGTAAACGTCTAGGCTGTATGTTTGTCATAGCACTCGGGTTGTTCAGAAACTACTGGTTGACATCCCAAATTAAATAGAAAATCATTTGTGTCTTGTTTTACTTTTTAGCAAATTAAACCTTCTCCCCTCAAACCCATTATTTGTGTATGAGTAAGAAAATGGAAAATGTCTTAAAATATGGAAGTTATCTAACAAAGTATAAAGTATCAAATTCTCACCCTGATCCCCCCAAAGTTTTGCTACTTGCCAGTATTTATATAGATTACCAGCATCAATCTGCTTTGCTCCTCTAATGAATCTAATAAGCCTGAAATCTCCCTGGATGGGGAATTTTATCCCACCGGCTTGAGAAGAGTCAGACCTATAAAGGTCATCAAATGATTCAGGAAATGCAATGCAGTAAATCAATTCTCCAACTATTATTACGGAAATAAGAAAATATTCTATATATTAAGGCTGAATTCAGAAATACAGATGGTAAGAGAAAGAAATCTAGAATACATTTCTTTATGCATCATATAATTCAGTTTGCAGTAGCTTTTTGTCTCACTAAAATTCAGATTTAATGCAGAATATTAAGGTGTCACTTCTAACAGAAATACCAGTTTAGTCCTTTTTGCAGCAGTGCCACAGATCCTGTTCTGATTTTACATATATATATGTATACATTTTGCTACATGTAAACAGTTTTTCCGGAGGCACGTGGTTCTTTTTGAAATACATGTGAACTCTGACTGTTTTAGACTAAATAAATCTACTTCATATAACATAGTCTATCTAAAGTGCCATGGTCTAGTTCACATGGTGGTGTTAGGGCAAAGGTTGGACTCGATGATCCCAGAGGTCGCGTCCAACCAAATCAATTCTGCAATTCTATAAAAGCAGGGACGCAAGAGCCTAGACGTCCTCTGTATTGACAGAAATGCTTGTTTCTATACGAGAAATATCTTATTATGAGCGACTGTTTTTTTGGAAATCACTACTAAAAATGAAAATTTTGTCTCCATGGAAAAAGCCATGCTATTCAGTTATCCCAAAATTTACCTTATCTTTTCCCAATCAGTCTGAAACACAAAGATTGGCAGTCAGATGTTCCTAGCTCTTAATTCCTCCTTCCTAGTCTAAAATGATATCTTGCTGTGAGTTTTGCGACTCCTGATAGCAAACAGAAGCCAATCTCTTACTTCCTACCAACCCTCTTGTCAAAAACATATTTAATTCCTTTGTCTCAATAGGCTGGAGGGCCCCCCCCCCCCCCCCCCAAAAAAAAAAAAAAAAAAAAAAGCCTTCATGGAAGTCAGAAAGCTGTTTTCTGAGATTCCAGTCTTTTCATGTACAGTTTTAAAGCATTCGGTGGGTCTCCGACCAGTACTATCACAGTCTGAAATTCTTGAGAAACATAATGATCTCAAACTGTGTTATTTTAGGGCATTTGTCACATTTTCCATTGCTACTTAGTGGAATATAGTTTCTTAACTAATGTTTCAGTGTGAGCACAGAATGTAGTAATTTTCTGGGTGCTTTCCTTTCCAGATTTTCCCTATCAGTGTTACTGCTTTTCCTAGACTTCAATTCCTGATTTTGCCCTATGTGTGTGAGCATGTGCCACTAGAAAGAATATCAGATCTACCCTAAACCAGCCAGTAAAGAGGATGATACTCGTATTGAATGACAACAGGAAGACAAAGCAAAAGATGTCGATCATCTGACTCAAAGCTGTGCCTGCTCAGATGTGGTAAATTCACAAGGTACAAGGGCCTTTCAGCTTAATTTTGGGAGAATGCAACCTGTTTTGCCACAGTTCGTCTTTTGCATCAATCTGCATTTTTATATCTGGGAATACATTCACACAATATTGACTGCAGCATCACAGATGTAAAATTCTATTTTTCGGCTTCTGTTTGGCTTCAGTTGTCCTGTAGCTCGTTTCCAAAAACATCCAATTGTACCACTATTTGACACTAGGACTAAGACAAAAAAAGGAATAAAAAATAATCAGAGTTTCCTCTGAGCGCTGACAAACAGTGGTACACTGGGAGATGTGAGCCTAAAACCACTGCTATTCAATATGCAGACCCACTCTACAGATTTCTTGTAGCTACAGGTACTGGGCTGTTATCAAGAAAAATCTCTGTGGAGAGGAAACATGAATTCTAAAAGCACCAGAACCTTTGTAAGGGCACTGAGGGTTTAACCTTCATTTGGCAAAAGCACGGTATGGAACTAAATAGATGCTATAAAAACCTCTAGTAATACACATGGCCTGCAGTTGGGAAGATGTTCATGATGAGGGAAAAAAAGGCTCAACGGTATAACGATGGTCAGTGAAAGCTGCAAGAGGACATGACATTCAGTGTGGATGAGATGTGGAGGACATGACATCTATTCTCTTTTGTTACCATGAAAGACTGCTTAAAGGGTGAAAGTCTTCACTGAGCCCTCCATAGCCACCGTGACAAATATTTCCTTCTTATCTCCCTGCCCTGTTTTGGTCATAATTGTGCTGTGTTCTTTTAAAAAGGTGACAGGGTTATTCGGCTCCCTACAGAGCATTCCCATGGAGAACATCTACTGGACCTGCTCACTGGGAACACTGGCTGCCAACTGAGCACGCTCCCACGGACAACTAGCAAGGCTCAGCCAACATACGGTAACTTGTTAAGCTGCAGTAATTTGTATTTTTCCTTTTTAAGCCTCATACTAAGAAGGTTTTAAGAACTGAATGAGGGAAATCTCCCCTATAAAGGTAACAAGTATGATTTCACCTCCAGCTGGCATATTGATAGAAAACCTTGCAAAGGGACTTGTTTTGCTCTAGTCGGCTTGCAGTTCTGTGTAGACCTTGTTCTAAGAAGTGGAAGTTACAGTGACTTTATCAGGCTTACACTAAAAAAAAAAAATATAATTCTACATACAAAAGACCTGTAATCCCATTACAATAGTTATATTGAATTCAATAGACACATCAGAGTACTTAGTACAATACAGTTAAATTAAATGAGTTCCTCATTTTGGCCATACAGCACTTTTTAAAGTGAAATAGAAAAAAAGGTTGAAATAAATTATTTAGCGGTCATTTATTATCTTTATTAGAATTCTGTCACTGTGCCCTATCACGGGAACATACAAATTCTGCGCATTTTGCAAGAGGACTAATGAGAACGCACTCTGGCTCTGAAATAATTTTAGTTTCAGTGACAGATATGAAAGTTACTTGAAATCAGCTCATAATTAGTTAAGATTCTTAACACTGTGGTAATAATCATAACAGGAATGTAACTGAACATTTTGATATGGTGAAAAAATGCTGGATCTGAACTTACAATTTTATTAGCACCAACACACTCCTTCCCCTATTTTCTTCATGCTGCAGGTGCAATTTACTTTTTTCTTCCAAGTCAAATTTGAACAAGCTTTTCCACATGCAAGAATTTTTCACTTCAGTGGAGCTCCCCCCCCCAAACCCCACCTCAAAACCATTTTTCCACTGTAACGATTTACTTGCATCACATAAGGGATTTCAGTATTAATGAAATGAGACTTAAACCTCAAGAGAAAGGTCCTACATATCCTGTTAGAAGGTAAGCTTAAGTGAAATAAAATGAAAATTTTAATTTATGAATACAAGGCTTGACACCATGCTTCCAACAGTGGAATCGGTGAGATTCTCTCCTTCCCCATCCCCTTCTTTTTAAAAACATATCTTTGTAAACGAACACAAGTTAGCAGAAGGGGAAACGATGTGGAAAAAACCCAACAAAAACCAAACACAAAACCCAAACAAGAATGGAAAAGGTCTCCCACTTATACTGGCACATTTGCTCAAAAAACACCCCCTTTTACCAAATGTTTATTATACAGCCCTTAGCCAAAAAAAAAAAAAAAATCAAAACAACTTCCCTTAAACACATTGGCAGTGCTATTAAACCACATGGACGGCGAATGGAACAAAGCCAATTCAAACTACTACTCCTACGGCCCAGGCAATAAAAGAGGCACAAGGCAATCAACTGTTCAAATTAGATAAGACAAACTTACGCTTGTTGTGTAAGCAGCTTCAGGATCATCCTCTAACACTCGTGACAAACCAAAATCGGAGACTTTACACATGAGGTTACTGTTGACCAAGATATTACGTGCTGCCAGATCGCGGTGTACGTAGCCCATATCTGAGAGGTACTTCATGCCAGATGCAATCCCTCGCAGCATGCCAACCAGCTGGATGACTGTGAAGTGGCCATCATGCTTCTGCAAGTAAAGATGCAAGTTCAAAGAACACAGCTACTTCTCATGAATTTCAAGCTAGTGACATTAACTACAGCTCATATTTAAAATACGTCTGTAACCCATCCAGCCAACCTGCCTGCTGCAAGCTTGGGTTTTTTTTCAAGTAAATAACTTGATGGGCGGTGCAAGCTATCCCATCTCTCACGGTGCAGTTTATCCCCTTTCCTTCCACATTTTCACACACTATACAATCTTTTTACTGACGGCATTTAATGTCTTTCATCCTCAGCTACTAAGAACACTTCCCCTAAACACTATTTTTTAAATACAAGAATGACAACGCATAGAAAAATCATCTCTTCATCTCTTACTCCATGGCCTCAGGAAAGAAAACCCCTCTTTTTATTGCCTCAGCCTTGACTGTCGGCATGAGGTACCGCTCTTACCTCACTCTTTGCTTTTTGGGGGGGATTTGTTTGTTTCAAAACAAAAGACAAACCTGGAAAAAGTCTGGGGCTTTACCTCAGGTCTGTTCTGCACCTCTCACCATATAATCTCTGAACAGTAGATTAAAAAGGAGATTTGGGCTGAAGTTCAGGGGTCACGTAGTTTTTCCAAAAATCTTCCTGGCTGACTAAGCCCGTTAAGCTCAGACCCAGGAATGCGTTACGCTGCTTAACTCCTGCTAAAATCTATTGGAGCTGAACACGTAACTAAGAGTTATGTTGTTAACCACACTTGTCCATCTGGTCAGTCTCGGTGGGCCTCAGTTTCCCATCTGCAACATTGAAGTTAACGCTTGCGTACCTCCTATATCAGAAGGCTCCTGAATTAATTACACAGCAGTGGGGACCAAGCGTGTACCTGTACAAAAATCTGATTATGGGCTCTTTGCCTGGTTTAGATCTGCCCTCTCTACCATTTACAGCGGTATTTTTGTGACCTCAGCTGGCAGACATTTAGCTTCTCATGGATTATTCAGTGAGCCAGGCTTTTACGTTAGCAGGAACAGCCAAACAAAACCAAACACCACTTCCCTGCAAGCAAGTTAACTTTCCATTGTCTCTTTCAACACCTTCAGCATTGAGCTACAGACAAGTAGCCCTGATTGGCAAAGTATTTCAGCACGTCCATCACAATTCAGTGATTTAGGGCCTATATCTAGCTGGTCAGGATATAAACATTTAAAGAAATAAGGAATTAGGACTCAGATGTAATTAAAGTTACCAAAAAGCCCCCAGACAGATGAGCCACAAACCCCAGACATGGAGAAGTTTGGTGTTACTTGCTTCTCATGGTCTTAATCTGTCTTCTACGATGAAGCAGTACTAGACCAAGACCTGCCTCTAATATATATTATACCTCTCCTTAAATCAAGAAATTATACATTCCTAAACGGTAAGTCATTTAGTGTCCATAACAGGCTACTAAATTCAAAAAGTGGTTTGCCTGTAAAGAAGTTGGAGGATCTAGTTCTTAAAGTCACCATTATTCAATGAAACTCTATTGGGTACAAGGAGAAAGACAGACAAACCTAGCAAACAGAAAAGGCAGAGACAACGTGGATTCTACAGCTTGTAGCACTTACAAAGTGTCTTGAAACTCTTTCAATTCCTTTCATAAAATCAATCAGGAAAAAAAGCCCAAGTGCAGCAGTACGTGAAAACCTGCATCACGGGCAGCGTTCACCAGTTGCTGACCAGTACTGCTACGTCAGGTTATAACACAAGACAAAAACCAGAAAGAGAATGGTAAAAGGAAGATATACATGGTTGCTACATGGTTAGGTTTCCAAGCTGCTATTCTAAACCAACATACCAGAATGCAAAAATTCAGACACTAACACACCTTGTCAGCTAGAACACCCGACAGCCTCATCATACTTCCCAACAACACTTGTATTTAAGGAGCCATCCTTCCATCAGTGGCCAAATGCCACAGCCACCTCACAGACTTGTCCAAAAAAAGCACGGTTTAATGACACTTCTTTGAAACCAGCTATTTACGACTGATTCACAGCAACTTTTCCCCTTGAATGTTCTCACTCTTCCTCTTGTGGTACTGCTCTGGGGCTTTGTTCTCTCTAAACTGCCCATGCAAAAGTAGAGGCAGATCTCTCAAAGCAATCCTGTCGCACCTGTAAGCGACCCCCTTCCTTCCTTGGCTCCACCAAAGCCACCTGTGAGCAGTTAGTTCTGCAGATGAAACTCAGCTGAGGGTCAAGACACACGTGCAACAACCAGACATGTTACCAAAGACCATCCCCTGTTATGGGGCTATGACATTCCCTACCATAGACCCCGACCACAAGAATAAGGGACACCTCCGAGAGTCCAAAACATGCCAGTGACAGATATTTTAAGTACAAACTTTCCATCTAGCGATTAAGCAAAGAGAGACAAAAGAGAATATTCTTAAATACTTCACATCTCTTCCAATAAAGGAAGGACCTCTAATATTTTATGTAATGAAGCCACGTGGGATTTGGGTTTTGCTGTTTATTTAATAATTCTAAATGTTCAATTGACTCAAAATTTATTAAGCTGGTTGCAAACAGTTAATACTCTTCACATTTACCCTGTATGGATAACTTTTTTTTAGCTAACTGTAGAATTAGGATTTGGAACAAAGCATCTATGACTGACTTTTGCAAAACAACCAACCAAGCCCCCTTGCCCCGCAACAAAACACCAAAGAAAACCGATCCCCCCCAAACCTCGAAGTTTCACCTCCTCCTTATCATCGTTAACAGCTCCATTCTGTCAACAAACCTC
>NW_009605484.1:41447-45242 GCF_000690535.1 Cariama cristata | reverse complement strand
CCTCTGCCTTTTCCTCATCCTTGCTGGAAGCAGCGATGTGCGTGGTGTTGCTGACGTGACTCAGAGCAGAGAGCCCAGCACAGGAGCAGAGGATTGCAGCCACCTTCCCAGGGGGATGAGGCTGTTTTAGCCTCTGGCTGGTTGATGAAGCAGCTTTCCTTGTAGCAGCACTTGCTTTCCTGGGCAATAGCCACTGCTTCTAGGATGGTCCTCTGGCTCATCACCCAACTCCTTTGCTGCCCTCTTTGCCTTCTGCAGAAAGCTGTTTAATCAAGAGTGTATCAAAATCCATCTGTCTACGCTGGTGTCAACAACTTAGCTTCAGGGACTTTTTAAATAATTTTCTTTCCACACTCTGTAATGGGTTTCATTGCCAAGGGGATGGAGAGCAGGGCAGCAAAGGTGTTTTAATTACATCTGATAGTGGCATCTTGCAGGCTTGCCCTGTCAGTTGTTCTGGCGCAGCACCATTTAGAGCCTACTTTTGCCAGCACAGGCATGTTAGCTGGGGGTTTACTGATCACAGAGGAAAATATTGATATTTCACTCCTGACATCGTCCTGGGGCCATGTCCTCTCTCTCCACCCTGCTTTTGTGGCATCAGCTTCTTCCACACTAGAGGATTGCAATCCTTCCATGTTATGTCACTTAGAAGCAGTAAAAAACAGAGTCACCTGCCCTATTGTGTGGGCATCATATCTGGGCAGAGCAGAGGTATTTTGCTTGCTCTTAAAAGAACCTACCTTACTGCAAGGCAAATGTCCCTTCGAACCCTTTCCCCAGCTCACATCTCGGTTTCACAGCCTGTCAGTCAAAAAAAAAAAAAGGCTTCCCTTTTTCTCAGTCAAGCAGGGTAAGGTTGAAACGCTGTCTCCAACAAGACTATTTGGGGGAAGAAGGGGAAGGAATAAGACAGGGAAAGATGCTAATCTCGCTGTGCCGAAACACCTTGGTCAGACCCACAGGGATGGATCAGCGAGGGGAGGTAAGTCCTGGGACAGGCAGGAGCGCGGCAGGTGTGGTAAAGCACATTTTCGGAAGCGCCTGCTCCCCAAACAAGAGGAACTCCAGCTGGGTGAGCGTTGAAATGTCAATAACATGTTTACATGGCTTTAGGTGTCTGTTCACTAGCACTCGGGGCTTGTGGTATCTGCGATGCTGCCTGCATGTTTTCTGGAGCATTCAGCAGAGAGCCGCTCCCAGTGCCCATACTTTGACTTGCCTTTCCAAAGTGTTTAGCATGCAAAAGGTAGAAACTGTTCGAATCCAACCTGGGGTTTGAGGAAGGAGAGTCCAAGGAGGAGGAGTGCAGAGTTAAGGTCATATTATTTTTTTTTTTTTGTATGACTACTAATAGACATTTCCATTCTTGCCAAAGCCTTTGGTTCTGATTCAATAGGAAATCCTCAATATCCACAATTTTTCAGTGTTGGAATGTGTTTGTGTTCCTAACAACACTCATCAGTGTCATTTCCTCCTCTTAACAGATATAACCTCAGCTGCAGATTAGAGCAGTGTTTTGTTTGTGATTCCTGGGTACTCTACACTTGATGCATTATCTTCCTACCGACGCAGGGCAAACTCCGCTCCTCCCTTCTGGTTTGGGCTGCAATGATGGATTAAGTAGGTAAGTAATAGAGCGGTAATGAGATAACCACTGACATCGAGCATTAACGTGGGAATAAATGAAGTTACTATCCAGAACTAATGGCCTGAACTATCACTGGGTTGTAATTAATGAATGTGGTGGCTGAGATTTACAAGGATATTTTAGGATGCTGCTTGCATGCAGCTTTGGGTTTTATGACTTGGTTGGAGAGCAATCAATTAACGCCAAGAACTTAATGAATGGGCATAAGCTGTTCTTTGTTGGTTTGTAGTGCCCCTTTTGTGGAAGGGGCTAGACTGGCACATGTGGAGTGTCTGCCTTTTCTTTAATTCGGGGAGTGGAAGAAGGTAGGATGCTGTGGCCTCTGATTCTGGGTCACTCGCTCTTTAGCGTCTAGTGGAGATGTTGTGAAGTATCTTGGAGGTTTTGTTTCTTCTTCTGTTTTAACAGGGCGGAGTAGCAGGAGTCTTTGCGGAAACAGTACATTTGAAGTAAACCCATGCAGCAGGCTGCAAGTTTGCTTGCATGTAGAAGTGATTGCTGGTGATGGGGAATCTCCAGCCAGGCCCTCCGAACTGCGCGATGACAAGCTGCCCTGTTTTGCCCTGTGACATCTAGTTCCTTCTTCACGTCTTCTCTTCCCTGCAGCTATGGCTCTGCCTCCTGCACATCACCCTCTCCCTCACCCTGTGGTCTCCCTTCGGTGTCCCGTGTGATCCGATGACTGCCCGCACCTAGTGTGTGAGTCTCCTGGAGCAGGAGTTGGGGTGTCCAAGCTGCATACGTGTTGTGTGCCCATGCTCAAGGAGCCTTGTCCGGACAACTATCCCTCCCTGCTCGCATAGCTTCCTAGGCATGTGACCCTGCTAAACGCTTCTCAGATGTGTGAATAACGCTTTTGAGGTGGTTGCTAGGCTCTTGCAGAAAACACAGCAGAGCAGTCAGAATTCTTCATGTTAATTGGTAGGAATACTCCAGCCATCTAACTGCTGCCTCCCTTGTTTTTCCATGGCAACACTCTCTCTCCAGCAGCCCAGGTGCTTGTGGTTGGATATAGTGGGATTTTTTGAGCCCTCTGTCTTCCAAATCACCCCTTGGAGCATGGAGGGAACATCTGTACTTTTGAAGTATGGGCATCATGTGAGATATCAAATAGCTTCCATTGGTGTAACCATATTCTGGTTTTATGCTGTCAGAGACTGGAAACATGCCTGAATTGAACCCTTGCATTTCTTTAGTGGAAAGAGCTGTTGCCCTGGTTTTTTTTAAGAGTGAGAGAAAGGCACCAAAAGAGTCCTGAGTGTTTCTCTTCCTTCCCACGGCCCAAGTCATCTCACCTTTCTGCCAGGTGGAGAAAGGAGAGGGACGACAGCTCACAGCATCAGGTGAGCAAAGGGAAGAACAGTCTTTTTTTTCTCCTGCAGAGCCCCGCCTGGATGGGGCAGAGCCCAGGAAGCCAGGACTGGCTGGAAGGAGCTGGAGGTGAGAAGAAGAAGAATGGACAGGAGAGAGAAGAGTGGCTCAGGCATTGCGTCATCCTCACCTCTGCTCCCTGCTGTGGATGCAGGTGCGTGGGACATGTGGGACACACAAATAAGGGTGCTGACTGTCGGGCCATGCCCAGCTCTGCCAGCCTGGGCAAAGTTGGGCATCGCAGAGCAGAAGGCTGGTATAGAGAATGAGACGTCCTCTCTTCTTGCTCCCCACCTCTCTGCAACATTCACCGTTTGTGTTCTAGCACCGTTAGCTCTTTCAGGACCTGTTTCACAAGCATTTTTAATGAGTCCAGGGGAAAATGAGATGCGGATGGCTGGTGATGAGCCCAGCCCAAAGCTGCCCAGACTTGGGGAGGTTGCCACTTTGCCTGGAAGCATTACATTTCCTTGGTGCAGGCTCAGTAGTTCCCTTCCGTGCTGAACAGGAGGAAGAAATTTCCAGCTGTTGGACCAGCGCAAGCCAAGACCCAAACTGAACAAAGAAGGGATAGTGTATTTGGGGCTATGTGAATCCTCCTCCCCCAGCTTTGGGAAGTTTATTGCCCTCAACAAAGTACGCAGTGTGGCTGTCATTCCTGAGGAGCCCAGGCGGGCCGTTACGTGCCCAGGGAAAATTACGCAGGCTGTTCTCCAGAAGGCGAGTGAGCAGGAATTTTCCTCCGACCGATTCAGGACAAAGTTAATGTAGGG